>NC_092520.1:213103507-213291007 GCF_037038585.1 Patagioenas fasciata
GGTGGGTTGGAATGACTGGATGCTGAGGCTGGTGATCAGTAGCACAAGTCCAGTTGGTGGCTGATAACTGGTGGTGTACACCAGTTGACGCCTGGGGGTCCTGCTGGGTTCAGTCGTGTTTAGCATCCTAATTACTGATCTGGATGATGGGCCAGAGTGTACCTTCGGGAAGTTTCCTGATGAGACCAAACTGAGAGGAGTGGCTGATGCTCCAGAGGGTTGTGCTGCCGGTCAGAGAGTCCAGGGCAAGCTGGAGAAAAGGGGGAACAGGAACCTCATGAAGTTCAACCGGAGGATTTGCAAACCACTCTGTGGCATTTATTTCAGCTCTGACCCTACATTACTTAGAAGTTATAGGACAAGAGGAAACATCTTCAAGATGCACCGGAGGAGGTTTGGTTGGGTTTTAGGAGAAGGTTTTCACTGAAGGGGGTTCTCAAGCATTGCAGCAGGCTGCCCAGGGAAGTGGTGGAGTCACCATCCATGGAGGTATCAGAAGGATGTGTAGATGTGGTTCTTAGGGACTTGGTTTCATGGTGGACCTTGGTGGTGGTTGGTTAATGATTGGTCTTTTCCATCCTGAATGCTTCTATGGTTCCATGGAGCAGAACAGTCCCAAGCACTGAGACATGTGTGGGATCACCAAGCTGGGAAGCAGCTTGGTAGACAAGGACCTGGGGGTCCTGGTGGACACCAAGTTGAACATGAGCAGCCAACACCATACCTTGCTGCAAAGAGGGCTGAAGGTATCTAGAGCTGCATTAGTTGAAGTCTTGCTAGCAGGTCAGAGATCCTTCCTGTTTACTCGGCATTGACGAGAGAAATATGGACACACTGGAGATAGTCCAGCAAAGGGCCATGAAGTTGGTGCAAGGACTGGAGCACCTCACCTGATAAAAGGCTGAGAGAGATGGGACTGCTCAGCCTGCAGAAAGTGCAAGGAGGATCTTATTCAAGTGTATAAATGCCTGAAGGGATGGTGCAAAGAGGATGGAACCAGGGTCTGCTCAGTGACTGGACCAGAGGCCGTGGGCACAAACCAACACACAGGAGGTTCCCTCTGAACGTCAGGAAACACTTGGGGTTTCTCACTGTGAAGGTGACAGCACTGGCATAGGTTGAACAGGGAGGTTGTGGCATCTCCATCTTAGGACATTGTCCCGGGCAACCAGCTTGGGCAGGGAGGTTGGACCAGGTGACCTCCAGAGGTTCCTGTCAGCTCAACCATTCTGTGTGATTCTGTGATTTGGTGTCATCTTTGAATGGACTTCAACCATCAAAACCGCTTGAAATCACAAATGATACTGAAATGTAGGTTTCATAAGAGGTCAGTCCAGCTAAAACCATTTCAAGTGACGTATCTGATCTGGAAAAGCCTTGAATGGGCTTCATGCAATCTTGTATTTCCAGTACTTTGAATGGCTCAATGTACAAGAGTTGGTAACAGAGATGGGACAATAAAGCAGGATGTTGAACCTGTTTTATTTTAGCATGAAGCTGCAAATTGAAGTTTTAAGGCTTCATTATGTTGGAGAAGAGCAACTGTAATAATTTCTATTTTAAGCTGTTTATTTGCTGACATAGTGTTTCACTTGTTATACTCTCAAGGAGAAGAGGTTTGTCAAACCAAATCTAAATAGCAGACCCACAGTTTAGAACCTTTGATAAAAATAATCATTGCAGACATCCATAAGAAGTTAATTTTTCATGGTTTTTTTTACATCTCTGTGATGATCTTACCCCTTTAAAGGGGCATATATTTTACAGAAGCATTTTGGGTAGAAACAGTTGAATGTGAAAAGCCAGGAATAAGCTCTGACTCTCTTGTGCTTTTGTCTTGATACAAATGAATAACAAAGCCATCCTTGTTCTTGGTTTAAGAGTAAACACAGATGGAGACTTCAGTTCTGAGCGCTGATCTGTAGGAACATCTTCCTTCACCCCTGGAGCTCCTGCCCACAGAAGAGAGTGTGTAGGGCTGCAATTTTATAGGTGAACTTCTTCACAAACGCCTTTGATGCCTTTTTTGAAGAGCTGGGGGACAGGAGGGGCTGATTCCTGGTCAAACAACCCCTTGGTGCCATTAAATGGCAGAAGAGGATGTTTGAAGCGGGCAAGACGCAGGGAATGAACATCTGCAGTTGTCTGGGGTTGGAATCGTGTCAGATCTTACAGATAAATGGGCTCCCAAAGCTTCCCAGGGTACCTGTTTAATAGGCAGAATGTGTGAGAAACACGGTCCCTACTGTTATATCAAAAGACCAGATCTAACAAAACTTGCAGACCAGTGCGCTGCTGCCAGATATTGAACTATTCCCTTTGCTGTTGTTTGTAAGGGATGTAAATCAGTGCCATGACTATTTGCAGGTGTTCAGAATTGGTTTGCTCTTTTGAAAATGCAAGAGGGTTCATCTTTGTCTGCTGGCATTGTTCTTGGCGAGATTGCTGCCTTTAGTCGCCTTAAATGCTGCCCCTGCGTTTGGATGCTATGGTATTTCCTCCCTCTTTGTGTGATATTAAGAACAATTTAGAGCCAGATTTCAAAGGGGCCGCAGGGTGATGATGGGGACCTGTTCTATGAAAGGTTAAGGCTGGTGGAACCTTTGCGTTCAACTCAACACAAGATACTTGGAATTTGTTTAAATAATAAGTCCAAACTTTTCTTCTCTAGCATTTCCCAGGTTATCTGTTCCACTTCTCTTGTTCCAAAGAGCTCATTTTCCATGTTTGTACCTGGCAGGTGTGGTTTTTTTGAGAATAACAAGTAGCATTGAAATGGGCAGACTGTGCACAAATGTGGGTTGGAAGGTGTGTGATGGATGAAAGCTTTGGGCAGGAATATGTTGTGAACTTGGAGTTATTATTGCTTATGTTGTCTTTGTATCTCCTACGTTATCCTTGCTATTTTTTAATGAATGCGTTTCTGGGCGCTTGCCCCACAACTTGCCCAAATTATAAGTTTAAATAGACTCTCTTTGAGCAAAGCGTGTGTGAAAGAGAAGAAAAAAGCATTAATTGATCTCTCTGATGTTGATAACCAGAAACATGATGTCATTCTTCATCGTGGTGTGTGATTACATCACAGGATCCTGTCTCACCTGCCTCTTACCCGGCTGTGTTGCTGGTGCTTTAGGTTGAGATGCAGAAGCCTATGAATGGTGAGTTTGGTTTGAGCGAGAGGTGTTTGGGATCCCACTGATGGAAAGAATCAACCTCTGCTCTGGATATTGGTGTAAACTGATACTGAAATCCATGTTATCTGCTCATCGTGATGCTGTTTATAATGTGGCATCGTACGGGCTCTTCTGAGGTATCGTTTTCTTGATCTTGTGCTGATGCTGCTGTGTCGACGGTCATAGCCTTAGACAGTTACAGGGCTCCGTGCTGCTTGTCACATGCCACTTTTCGTTTCTGCCATGTCACTTAAATCCTTCTGGTGGATATTTTGACACGTGTTCAGCTTCTTGGATAAAGCTTTAAGTAACAAGAATCTGTTGAGCGGTGGAAACCACAGGATTCATCTGTCAGCCAACAGCCCCTATCAGAGTTCAGTACCAGGAGGGTGAAACAGCCGTTTGGTTTGGATTTCTAGGTGAGGATCTGTGGATGGCACAAGTTGAGCCCATCCTGTAGTGCCATTTGTCCATGTTATGCTGCTCTGGCTGTTAAAAATCCATGGGACTCCAGACTTTCCAAGATACTTTCGCTGCCTTTACCTTCAAGATGCTTGACATAAGTGTTTGAATATATTTATTACATGTCTCACCCAGTCTTTAACAGACACATCCTTTTGTTTCTAACTGGGTGTTATCTGTAAATGAAGAAATGTTGATTAATGAACATACTTAAAACAAGCATAGTAGCTTTTCTTTTTTCCCTCCTTGTCGCTTAGCAACAGATTTTCTCCCTGTGCAATCCGTGGTGCTTCAGGAGGATTCTGCCCACAACATCCTCTTCGATTCTTCTTACCTTTCCCTTCTATAAGCTTTACAAAAAGATTTGAGTAACTTCATCACCCCCTTGACAGACGTAATAAAGCACAAGAGGATAACATCGAACGATTGTTCACTTTGGCAGTGTAAACTTTGCCGAATTAATCAGAAATCTACTAAGGCTGATAATGTTTATCAAGAAAATTCCTCTCTTGTGAAGAATATAGTGGGGAAAATAACCAACTGGGTTAGAAATTGAAGGCATTAACTCATTGAAGCACATTCAGGGAATTGGTAGTGATATAATACCTTCTCATTTATGGGTGTTTAATTGCACTAGGGTTGCTTTCCGAGCTGAAATTTAACTTACCCAATGATGCCTGTTTCTGAATCAATCAAATATATAGGCTGTGGTGTTTATATATAGGAAACCTCTTAACCAAACCAAACTGCTTCCCCTCAAAATTGGGGTGTTCCTGCTTTATTCCTTGGTTGCTCGAAGTGATAGGAGTTCTGTTTCTCTACTTCTTCTCTATGATGTGAAGTCTTGTATTTAATAGTTCAGGTCTTTGGTTATCCTTTTTTTGAATATATTCCAGTGCGAGACACAAGCCTTCTGGAAATCAAAGAAGATACGGACCTGGATCCGGAGGAGAACAGCACCGTCTTCATGGGCGTGCTCATCAAAGGGCTGGCCAAGCTGAAGAAGATCCCCGAAACTGTGAAAGCCATCCAGGATCGCCTGGAACAAGAGCTCAAGCAGATTGTGAAGAGATCCACAACCCAGGTGGCTGACAATGGGTACCAGCGAGGGGAGAACCTGTCCCAGGAAAATCAGCCTCGGTAAGGATATCTCAGCTGCTGAAAATACATCTCAGCAGAAAGGAACCCTGAGAAGGGTGTTGTATCTGTTAATTTTGATTTGAAGGAAGGAAGGGTTTGAAGGGGGTCCTGGTGGACAGCAGGGTGACCATGAGCCAGCACTGGGCCCTTGTGGCCAGGAAGCCAATGGTACCTGGGGTGGGTTAGAAGGGGGTGGTCAGTAGGTCAGAGAGGTTCTCCTGCCCCTCTGCTCTGCCCTGGGGAGACCACACCTGGAATATTGTGTCCAGTTGTGGCCCCTCAGTTCCAGAAGGACAGGGAACTGCTGGAGAGAGTCCAGCGCAGGGCAACAAAGATGCTGAAGGGAGTGGAGCATCTGCCGTGTGAGGAAAGGCTGAGGGAGCTGGGGCTCTGGAGCTGGAGAAGAGGAGACTGAGGAGTGACCTCATTCATGTTTACAGATACGTAAAGGGTGAGTGTCAGGAGGATGGAGCCAGGCTCTTCTTGGTGACAACCAATGGTAGGACAAGGGGCAAAGGGTACAAAGTGGAACGCAAGAGGTTCCACTTAAATGTGAGAAGGAACTTCTTCCTGGTGAGGGTGTCAGAGCCTGGCCCAGGCTGCCCAGGGAGGTTGTGGAGTCTCCTTCTCTGCAGACATTCAAACCCGCCTGGACCCCTTCCTGTGGAACCTCAGCTGGGTGTTCCTGCTCCATGGGGGGATTGCACTGGATGAGCTTTGCAGGGCACTTCCAACCCCTGGGATTCTGTGATTCTGTAAAAACGATTATTTTGTAGTTAGGTTTTCAGAAATGCTTGGATCTCACCGAAAGGCTGATGTGTTCTGAGCACCTGAAAGACTTGGAAATGTCAGAGCGTATTGAGAAAGGGGAGACATGGTTGCTTCTCAGCTAAGGATGTGCAAAAGGAAGATGCTTCCTCCCGTGCTGAGCCCTGGAAGAGAAGTTTTTGGTATAACAGCTGTTTAAAATGCGAAGTACAGTAAAATCGAGCATTATTTAACTAGTGAGAGGTGCATTAAGTACTTGATTTATTTTTTTGTAGCCTAACTTTTCATTCTAAGCAGCTTTACAGCAGATTGAATTGTAATGCTGTCTCAGATTGGTATGTGTGGTGTAAAGAACACGTGGTGCCAAAACAAATACAAGTTTGTGTTGCGCTGGTGCCGCTGCCAAGGAGAAGTTTAAGCTCCTACATAATTTGACTTGAAAAGATTCAACTCAGTTATTTATTTCCAGTGTAGCAGAGTCCAATTAAGCTGATGCAGGTGCAAAGCTTTGAAATCAAATACGGGACTAATTATATCAGGAAATATATGGCCCAATTGCTGATTGGTTCACAGCCTCGTTTACGTGAATAGGAAGGTATGGAAGCCAATGAAGTGTTGCTGCTCTTCAGGACTCACTAGAACTGTTCTTTGGAAAATAGGACTCCACAAGTGTTTGCTATCGCTTGTAGCTGGAATATTAATTTGTGATAGTGCACATTTTAATGATTGCCGTCCAAAGGGGAATTAATGGTGGCAAAGCAAAATGAAAAGGAATTTTGTGTTCATTATATGTAATATTTATAGTGGAGAATCACTCCAAAGGACAACCTTAGCTTGATAAAGTCGTCTTACTTAATTCATATCATTATCATTGCTGTGGAAAGAATTCATAGAGTTACAGTACTGATCACAGGATCGACTGGGTTGGTAAAGACCTCAGAGATCGTCAAGTCCAGCCCTTGGTCCATGTAGTAGACTTGGTGAGAGCTTTTTGGGTGGGTCAGGAGCCAGAATTTTAGTTTCTGAGGCCAAGCGGGAGCAGAGCCTGTGCCTGATACTCGTTCATCAATCAGTCTCGAGAGGTTGAATGACCACTCGTTGTCCAGAGAAATAGATAGATGGCATCAGATCATATTTTAATGAGATTAACCTGCCCAGAGGGTTGGGTAAAGTACAGCAAAGTTTAATGCGTTTTGGCATGTGTTTAATAGGAGGTTTCGAGCCTTTAAGATGCTTGTGTTGTGGAGCTGTGAAGTGTCTTGAATTCCTGTTAAATAAGGAACTGATTCCAAAGCTGAATAGCATGTGAAGTTTACAGCAAGCAGGTGAACTTGTTTATATTGAAAAGAATAAATTGTAGTATGGAACAGTATACTGCCCCTTAAATTAACTACGATTTAAAATCAAAACTAAGTGACTTTCTGCTGTCAAAAAACCAATTTATCTGAACATTGTCCTGTTTGAAAAGAACTCTGTAATACCCCGAATTGGAGCATAGTGCAGCACCTTAAACTGCTTATTATTCATTGGGCTGTTGTCAGTGATGCTTATTTGACCTCGGGAATCAATGAGGAAAATGTTTTTCAGTTCACCTTAATACAACTTGCACATGGGTGCCCCTTAGTCTGTCACCGAGCTCATGTATTCAGCTCTTTTACTTTAAACAATATCCATAGAAATTCTCACTTCTGACAAATACAGTGATTAATAAGGTGACTGACAGACTTGCTGGGGATGTAGATTTGTGCCTGGTTTGGTGTCCACAGAACCCTTATACACATTACTCCATTGCTGTGTGGTGGCTCCCAAAGGTTGGCTCTCATTTTTTCCATATGAAACGGGTGAAGTTTTCCTCTGCTCAGAGACGAGGTTGATAATAATCTGCTTGTGGAGGCCCTTGTCTCATTCCTTTTGGGACCCTATAGAAAAATGATGTTGAGCCCTCTCATTGCATGAGAGAGAAATAATTTCTCGTACCTGTCCAGAAAGGTTGCAGATGCGATAACAACCACTAAATTTAAAGAGATCAGACAATGATCTTGCACTTTTTCCTATTTCTTTTTAATTTGACTGCCTTTTGCCTCCTTACCTAGTAAGCTTGGCCATAGCGATTTGTGCCACCACGTTTCACACTTATCCACAAAACCATTGTCATTTGCCCCCCAAATTTTTGCGATCAATAATTCCTTTTTGTTGTAACTCTGAAACAAGTAGCTCCCAGAGAGTAACAATGTCTTTTGTGCCTCCTTAGGGCCTTTCTTCATACAACCAACAAGCAGTGGCCTGTTGGATGAGTTTTTAGAGCTTCATGAAGTCCGTTTTCTTACATGGACGTCCTGTAGTCCCTCCAGACTTCTTGTTAAGCCTCATCCATGCTGTGCAAGGTGTTTTTTTGCGGACTTATTAATTAGAATGTGCACAAAAGTTAACAGTGATTACTACGTTGATAATGTGGCCCATTTCGTCATGGGGTGGATTGTCCTTTGATTTGAGTTGGTGTGCAACTGGAGGGGATCAATAACTGAAGATGACACTCACCTGGCTGAGGACACCCATGTTCAGCTGGAGAACAGGAGCTGAGGGGAGACCTTCTGATCTCTGAACTCCCTGAAAGGAGCTTGGAGCCAGGGGGGGTCGGGCTCTGCTCCCCAGGAACAAGCGCCAGGAGCAGAGGAAACGGCCTCAAGTTGCGCCAGGGGAGGTTGAGGTTGGATCTGGGGAACAATTTCTTCCCCAAAGGGCTGTGGGGCACTGGAACAGGCTGCCCAGGGCAGTGCTGGAGTCACCATCCCTGGAGGGGTTGAACAGATGTGTAGATGGGGTTCTGAAGGATGTAGTTTAGTGCCAGTGTTGGGTTAATGGTTGGACTTGATCGTCTTGAGGGTCTTTTCCAACCAAAATGATTCTGTGATTCTGTATAATGACAGAAGGATGTTTTTCACCAGTGGGGTCACAAAGACAAGACTTGCATGGCTCTGTAATACAACTGGCATTTAGGTTTCTTAAAATGCGCCATATGGGATCGTTTTGGTTGGAAGAGACCCTCAGGATCACGTCCAAACGCTAACCTGATGCTGGCACTACCCCATGTCCCCAAGAACCTCATCTCTGTGTCTGTTCAACTCTCCAGGGATGGTTACTATAATAATAATAATAATTGTTAAAACTATGCTGGAATCTCGCCTAGTTGCAGCTCACCTTGGCTTTAGTTTAAGTGGCCTTTTCTTAAAGTCTAGGTAAGTTTTCTAAAATTTTTAGATGTGTGTTTGGAGAAAATTAATGTAAAAGGGCTTAAAGGTAGGAATTGCCATTCTTATCCTTGCAAGTGGCTCATTAGAGCATGGTTGGTACCTGCATGTTTAGAAATAGGGTGTTTCAAAAAGCTGGAGCCAGTTTCCAAGCACCAGTGGCTTCAAATTGTGTCCATGGTTTTGAAACACCATATGTATCTTGGGTTGTGGAGGACAGGGTTTGTAGAAAAGGCTGTGTTGTATTAGTTTGGAGAGCTGCTATATCTTAATGAACCCGTGGGTCTCTTCTGAATTATAGAACGTTGTTGAGTTTACAAGCAAAATAATCTGGGTATATATGGAAGATTGATGGGACAAGGTTTTGGTAGGGATACATTACCAGAGCTTTAATTGTAGTTAAAAATTCACCCAAGGAGAGATGTATTGACAATTTTACTACTAAATCCCATCAGTTGGATTCAATGCGCTTTTCCCTACGTGTTCATAATACACTTCTGGCTTTTTATCTCATCTCGAGGCTTTAAAATAAACACAGAAATTACATAGACACCAACACCCTGACCGGGCAAAGGACGTGATTGCTGCTAAAATGCGTGAATTGTCATTAGCGACCTGGCTCGGGTGTCAGCGGTCGCTCCGCATCAATTCATTGTGTTATTGCCCAGACGGTGGGAGTTGCTTTGGGGTGTGCATTGCTGTCTCTCAACATATTTGCTGTATTTCTGGGTGAAGGGGTGATGAGATTGTTCTGACAAATTGCCCAGGCCGCTCTCCTCTTGTTCCCTGGATGTGTTGTGTTGAGGTCACTTGGTGCTGCAAGCCCATATACATAAAATCTGGGCCATATGATTTGATGCTGGTTTGTCTTGTTTGTCTGACACTGTGTCTGTGTCTCTCTTGGGTCACCTTGTTTCAAAAATGACTTGATAGGTTTAGAAGATGAGAAAATTAGAGGTGCGGGCGAACTTGAAAACAGGGAGATGTGGAAATACAATGTTGTTGAGAATGGAAAATGTACTGGGGTGATAGTTAGAACCCTTGCAGACTGTGGGTGGGAGAGATTAATGTCTATCAGTCTATAAGATGAGAATAGGAAGATGTTGGAATTTAAATCCAAATAATTAATATAATCATAAAATAGTTTGGGTTGAAAGGGCCTTCAAAGCTCATCCAGTCCAACTCCTCTGCAATGCTCAGGGCTGTCTTCAAATAGAGCATGTTGAATTCTTTTCAGTGTAATATTATTGTAGTGATGGCTTCATAAACAATTTGATAATGAGAGGTCAGGCTCATGTGGGGACATTAAAAATGAACCTGTCCAACTATCCCACTAGTGCAGTCCTGCCAAACTCTGTGTTCCTGGGGCAGCAGGGAGGTGTATGGATGACTACATATTCATTCTTAAAGGGATGTTATTACAACTTGCACTGATGAGTTTTTCTACATGGTCTGTAATTAATGTGATCCTGTAACGTGATCCTTAGCATTTCAACCCAGGCTGCCTGTCAATTCGTCAAACACGAAAACCCCATTTCCTCATTTTTTTAGTTGTGTTTCCTCCTATTTCTGTCTGGCTGACCAGCCACTTGTCCCTACTGCCTCTCAGTCACTTGCTATGAGAAGTTATGTATATGCATATATACATAAAAATATTGCTGTGTAGAGAGATATATGTATATAGCTAGATATATATGTTGCTGTTGAAGCAATATTTGCCTCTCCCATGTCCTAGAGTGGGTTGGGGGAGAAATTAGCAGCCTCATATGCATATGGTCCCATCTCCTGCACTGGTGACACTGGTGATGGGATGGCAGGATGAAGATGGTTGAGTCTCCCCACAGGAGCAGCTTCTCAGTTTTGAATGGGCAGGGTAGTTATTAAGCTTTATATAAGTAAAGCCCATATGGAGAAGAATGGCTTTTCTTCTACACTGGCCTTTCCTATATTGAAGAGGTAATGCTACTAATATTGATAATACCTGTTTTTTTCTGGTGCTCTTTACCATCATGCTCTTTATAGCTCTGTTTATCTTATAGTACCAACACCACTTTCCTTTAGGTATTGGTTTCTATTCTTAAATACAAAGAAAAATGACATGTACAGCAGTTTCTATTGGATTGCTGTGAACTGTTCATAGCTTTATTTTTAATGACATACATGTGGCCGCTTGAACTGTTGTGCTGCGCCTCACTGTGCCCTCCCAGACCCATCTAATGCTTCTTTCTGGTGAACCAAGGTGCTTTTCTGCTTCACTTTGGAGCTGTGCAGTTGGCATCCTTAGTAGGTGAATGACCCATGTGGGATCCCCAAGCAATTGCTGTGTGATGCTCACTGCTGAGCTGCTGCAGTGGGATGTGATGGAGACGTTCAGAGCTAGAAATATATGGACATATGGATTTGGGAAGTGTGATCTTCACATTTAGTTGTGCACATGTGCACTTGAGTTGCTCATTAAATGACGGTGAACTTGACCAGAGTTTCTCTTTTTCCCAGATAATAAAAAAAACTGGTGAGTCATGGCTGCATCACAAAATATTTAGGCCTATGCAAAACTATGTTAATTATAATAATTGGGCAGTGAGGAAGCCAGAGGATCAGGTAGAGTGGAATACACATAGATGAGGTTGTAGCTGTTGTGCCTTCCATGTAGTGATACAATCTTTATAACTGAAACAGTTGAGGCTTGATGTTTTAGGTTTCTGATGTTTTGTGTTGTTTAGAACCTTACATATTAATATTTTCATAATTCAAAGTATCTTGTTTTCTATTTGTATGGGTAAGTAATTTTTTAATTGAATTAATATCTTAGTGTTGAAGAAAAGGAAAATTGTGTTTCTCCCTTTCTGTCTGGGAGCCTAAAATGTTCTATAATATCATTGTACTGAAGTACAGTTACTGTTGTTCCTAATGCGTTGGTCTCTCCTATACCCCCAAGTAGAAAACATCAAAGATGAGCAACTCAGGTATGGAGGAGGGAGTGTAAAAGATCCTTAGAAGTTCTGAAGTACCAAACCTGAGCTGCCAACAGCTCGAGTTGCTCACCAGGGAGGGTTAGAATCTTGGTGACCCCCCTGCTTATGTGCAGCATTTGTCACAAGATAGGGGATGAAGTCACAATGTCCTGACTCGTGCTGCGTGACTGTGTGTCCGTGGTTCCTCCTGGGAGCTGAGCGGAGCTGTCGTGGTGGTTTACAGGTTACTGCTGGAGCTGCTGGAACTTCTCTTTGACAAATTCAACGCCGTGGCCGCTGCGCACTCCGTGGTCCTGGGACACCTGCAGCAAACGGTGGCCTCGCCCTGCAGCCAGTATGACGGTGACATCAAGCTCTATGACATGGTTGATGTGTGGGTGAAGATCCAAGATGTCTTGCAGGTAAGAATCCTTCAGGTGGGCCCATTTTCAACTTGAAACGGCTTTTATAACCAGGATACCAGGGAATACCTCTCATCGCGCTCAAGAGATAGCAGTGCTGGAATTTGTCTTGATTTTGGTAAGTGGCCAGATTTATAACAGACTGTTAAACTCCAGTGAGCTTGAATATCAGGAAAAAAAAACTAACTCTGGATTCATCTTCATGGTGTATGGAAAGTTTGATTCCTTTTGCCTACCAAGTGATTTATCAGCAGCTTTCAAACAGTGACATTTTGTTCTGTGTTACCATGTCATGCCTGTCTTATAAAGTGTCACAGCTCTAATTGCTTGTCTTCTGCTGTCACTATGGCCTGGTTAGAGTCAGCTGAGACACTTGCTGCCAGCGTGTTTTCAGGCAATTCTCATTTGGTCCTTATTCTGAGCTGTGGCGTGCTAAAACTGCACTTTGCTGAAGCTTTATTCTGGTGCCGTGCCTATCACCTTGGTGTCTGAGACAAGCAGCAGAGCTATAATCTGTCACAGGTCGTCTCTTGTTCTGGCTGTGAGGCTAACACATGCATGTTTGAGCTTTTTATGTATTTCTTTTTAGAATTACCTTTATATATAGTACACAGACCTACAGGTCACTCAGTATTTGATACAGGAGGTTGAAGAAATGAGCCTGGTGTTATTTACAGGAGGTGGCAAGATGTATGAGGGTCATTCCACCTCTGGCGTGTTCTTAAAAATGCTCTTTGCCTCTTCCACCAACACACTCGTGCGCTGTAGGGCACGGATCTATTTACCTGTTGCTTTAGACGCTCATTTGACTTTGTAGTGATGCACAGAGGTATTTTTGCTCACACAAATACAGCCAACTGTGTGTGGGGTGTGAATTTAGATACCTCTTACACAGGGTACATGCAAGGTATGTGGTTTTCCTCATGTCTGCCGTCTCCTTACCCACTCATTTGTCTTCATAGTAAATTAGTATTTTAATTTCCATGATATAAAGTTACATCTTCCATCAATATTCTTGCAAAACTCAGTTCAGAATGTCCAGCCAGAGAGAGGCTTTGTGAACTGTCGAGGGTTTTGATTGCGGGGTGACAGTAAAACCCTGGCTGATGTGGTGTTAATCTCCTCTCCCCCCTCTTCCCACTTTGACCTCCCCCTTCTCACTCAGCACAGGTGATCGGGAGGGAAAGAAGGGCAGAGAGAAGAGAGTTGGAAACATTGAACATGTTTTACTAATGGTACTAATAAGAATAGAGAAAATAATACAAAATATACAAAAGAATCTTGAAAGTCTCAGCAACTGCAGAGCCGGCACCTGAAGTCCTGGACTGGACTGTGCAGCCAACCGGAGCTGGATTCAGTCTCTCACTAGGCCTCAGTTTGCAGGGATGACTTGCAAGGTCCTCTCCTAATGTCAGCCATAGGGAAAAGGGACGAAAAAGGACAAAATCCTCATGGTCTCCCACTTTTAAATGAAGTATTCATGTGAATGGGATGTTATACACAGTTGGTCAGTTTCTTGGTCACTTGTTTCTCGTTGCCACTCTTGGGAAGATGTGAGTCTGTCCTTAGCAATGGGGTGTGAAGTCATTGCTGTGTTGACCAAAATGTGTATCTGGTTCTCCATGAAAATGCAGCTGATATGAAACTTAGCTGACAGGCAAATTCACTAAAAGAGAAACTTGTTTTTTAACAAAACCAGGACAGTAAACAGAAGTGTGTCATGGAACTGAAACTTTCTGACCCTGTTTAAAGGGAGGAATTAAACTGAAGGACACGATGAATGGGCTCGGCATGGGGCACCTCCGGCCACCTTTTCATCATCCGTAAGGTCTAGAAAAACCTGAAAATCTTTGAGTTCTGCATATTTTGCTCCAGGAGGATGAAGCCTTGAGAATAAGAATCCTCCAAAATTTAATCTTCTGTGAAGGCTGGTAATTCCCCTTATCAGTGAGAGTTTGGGATGGTTTCATTCCTCATGAGCATTGAAATTGGAGGTGAGTTACACTGGCTGTTCCAAAACATCGCTAAAACTTGTATACGGAAGCATGTATAGGTGTGCGTGTATAGAGTGAATGTGCTTTTCATGTTGGGGAGAAAATATTTGACCAAGCTTTTTATAAAATGTGTAGTAAGTAATATATAACAACCTGCTTGTAGTGGTTTTGTTGTTCCAGGCCTGACAGCACGGGTGTCGGAGTGAGTCAGAAAAGCTCCCAAAAGAGCTTTTTCAGTGCATAAAAGCAACACTTTAAGATCCATAATCTCCTGCTCTTTTAGGGTAAGAGATGAACATTGACTGACATGGAAAGGAGGAAATCTTAAACGTTTTAGTTCAAAATCTTGTAGGTATTTTGTACATTAGTTACATTGGAGTGGATTATTTTTTTACCTTATAGTGCAAGATAACATTGGATCCCAAGACTAAATTATTGCTTTCCTGCTTTCCCAAATAAGGATGATTTTTTGCGAGGTGATCTTGTGTTTGCGGCGGGGGAAGCAGAGAACTCCGTTTTAAGCATTAATTTAAATGTGCCTGCTGTTGGGGGAGGATGAAAATTTGGAATTAAGTTCATGGTGGGATGCAGATCCCATTCCTGCAGGTTGTAATGAAAGAATGAAGTTTATTCTTTGTGCTTGAACAACATCACACGACTCCAGAACTCACCTTTTGCACGTGTACATTGTGCATCTCCACGTGTGGAATATATTGTAGCAAGGTTATCTCTTTATAGCTGTGTACAAAGGGAATAATGTGCATCATGGTGGGCTGGAAATTGTCCTTTGTAAATGTGAGAGGGTTGTTTTCAGCAGCTTATTTTTGTAGCTGGATTTCTGAATAACTGCGCCAAGCACCGTGGTGTAGCATTAAGTAGGTGGCACAATGTTATGTAGTGTTTAGATACTGAATATGCAGATATTATATTTTTGACCTTCTCTGAGAATGGAAGAACAATATTGAACTTGTCAGGAGGGAGACAGAATAATGACCTCTTGGAGTTGGGTACTAGAGTGCTAGTAAGGAAAACAATCAGTTTATCAAAATATTAGAGCAGCCTTGTGCGGAAAAACCCAGTTTGAAGTGATTTACTTGTATGGGAGCCGGCTTAGCCCGTAGCTGTGTTGCTGTATTGGTTTGAAACTTGTTTAAATTTTAACTTAGCATTTTGTACATGGAGCTAATTCAGCTCTTCAGTATAAGAGTGGGTGGAATATCCCTCTGAAGAGCATAATTACAGTGGGACCAAGTACTTGGCTGCGGAGAACTGAGCTGTTACAATGGTGATTAGTGATGTACCCACGTGAATACTCGTTTCAGGACAATGCAATGAAGGAATTCTGATTTATTGTTCATTTTCTGGCACAGTTCAATGTGTGCACCGCATCATCCTGTCCCAAATGATAAAGACTGTACTGTGTCCACGCTTGGCAAAAAGGCAGAAGGTTTTGTGTGCAGCATGGTCTTTGTGGTGTTTTACATTTTGGGTCTAGGCCAAATCTCCTTTGCCCAGAAATGGACTTTCCCGCCCTGTTCTGTTAGTGTCAGGGGACTGACAGCTGTCAAACATTGCTGTGATGGATCCTCCTCGCTGTTACCTCTAGCACTGGACTTACAACTCTTCTTTCACCTTTTTTTAGCACTGTATTTTGATACCACAAGAGAGAGGTGCACATCCCTGCTGAGCGATACCAGTGTTCATCCAGCTTCCTCAGAAACATTAATGGCCACCCTGTCAGCTGTTCTGTCTCAGTGCAGAACCCGCTGCTGGAGGAGACAAAAGACACCTTCATGTGTACACAGAATCTTGTTATCAGCTTAGGATGGTGATGTCAAGGGAGAGATCTTCTTTGTACCGGCACTGGTGTGGCCAGCAGGCCCAGGGCAGTGACCGTCCCTGTGTTGGGACCTGGGGAGGCCAAACCGCCAATCCTGGGGGCGGTTTTGGGTCCCTCAGATCAGGGCTCAGTGGCGGGAATCACCTCAGCACACAAAATGGTGGGACCAAGGCCACCAAAATCACCTGAGGGCTCAAGAAAAACCCTGAGGCGCTGGAGCGAATGGAGAGAAGGGAACGGAGCTGGTGAGAGGGGCTGGAGCACAAGTGTGATGGGAGCGGCTGAGGGAGCTGGGGGGTTCAGCTGGAGAACAGGAGCTGAGGGGAGACCTTCTGATCTCTGAACTGCCTGAAAGGAGCTTGGAGCTGGGGGGATTGAGCTCTGGTCCCCAGGAACAAGCGCCAGGAGCAGAGGAAACGGCCTCAAGTTGCACCAGGGGAGGTTGAGGTTGGATGCGGGGACCAATTTCTTCCCCAAAGGGCTGTGGGGCATTGGAACAGGCTGCCCAGGGCAGTGCTGGAGTCACCATCCCTGGAGGGTTGGACAGACCAGAGATGAGGTTCTCAGGGACATGGGGTAGAGGTGGACTTGGTAGTGTTGGGTTAACGGTTGAACTCTATCTTAAAGGTCTTTCCCAACCAAAATGATTTTACAAGTCTCCTATTTTGTAGCGGTAGGATTTATAGTTCACAGATATATGTTCTTTCACAGTCATCTGTATATTATTTCTACAGAAGGACGGGAAAATCCCGTAGATGCTGTGGAACATACATGGTATCTTTAGCAGCCTGTCTGGTGGTCTGTCTACTGAGAAGACACTGACAAGTATTTCTGTCCTTTTTTGGGGTCTTCTGTCTAATGCTTTCGGGTGTTTTCTGAAAATGGTGTGATTTAGTATCCTAAACACTGCTGAAACACCATAAGGGAACGGGAGCAAGAGAAATTGAAGCCTACTCTCTGCCCACACACTACTGTTCTGCTGCTGCAGAGCTGGAGATATCACAAACTGTTGATTGAGGGAGCTTTTTGCTTTGCATGTGATGCTCCTACATCCAGAAGCTGTGTGACATTGTTCCTTATAAAGCATAGAAAAATTTGTGTTGCAATGGACATTTAAGATTGATTTCCAACCTCTGCCATGAGCAGGGACATCTTCACCAGCTCAGGTTGCTCAGAGCCCCATCCAGCCTGGCTTGGGGTGTCTCCAGGGATGGGGAATAGCCCACGAGTGCTGGATTTGGGCGGGAGATGGAGTTCTGTACACAGTGAGGTCTGGTGGACACCAATGTGAGCGGTCTTGCTGAAAAGCTGGGCTTGAATTGCATTTGCTATGCTGTGTGTTCAATGGCTCGGCTGCTGTAAGCACAGCCACTCTGATTTTTCTTTTAAAGATAATTAGTGGCAAAAAGTATTGGTCCTCTTATGCCAGGGGTGTCAAACATTTTCACCAGGGGATACATCAGCTTCGCGGTTACCTTCAAAGGGCCCTATGTAATTTTAGGAGTGTATACATTTAACTTCTCCTACATTTATACGTTCCTAGAAGGTGAGTAGGGGAAAGACAGTGGCGTTGAGCGCTCTTAGTACTGAATTTACCCTGCTATGTCTTCATGGCAAAGGTGCAGAGGTTTCAGCCCCATGCAGATCCAAGCCAACTGTGCTCTGCTCCTGTTTCTTCTGCTCCCACAGCCCAGGGTTCTTCCCTCGCTCTGGCACCATTGCTCATTTTCCCGACAGCCATCTAATTTATTTGTCGGTTTGGCCAAGCGTTTTCTGCTTGCTCAGGTCCTTGAGCTGTGTCAATTTTGGCACAGCAGCGGGAGAGAGGGAACGCACCGCGAAGATAGAAGGCGCAGGGTTTATCCTGCCAAGTGCAGCTTTGATCGGCCAAATCCGCTGTCTGGAGCGGCACCTCAAGGTACCTGCTTGCATAGAAACAAAGTGATTTCTGCCTTCATTCCGGGTGACTCAGCACAGGTCTGGCAGCTGTGGAAAGCACTCAAATGTCTCCTAAGAGCAGGAGCTTAGGAATTGTGTCCAGGCATGAGCACCATGTCATGATGCTGAGTCTTCAGTTAAATAAGTGAGTCCTGGAATAAGTAACCAAATCTCTATTTGCTGAACCTTTGCATTTAAAGGATAAATGAACTATTTGTGACGCAGTTAATACTTATAAAGTAAAATGAGATTCTTGGTTGAGAGGTGTTAGTGTTAATATGCCATAAATACTCATTGAAATGTCAGAGCGACATAGGAATTGCTGCTGCATTTGAGAAGTTCGCTGGGTAATATTCCAACCTGAAGTAGTGTTATTGTTCAGAAAGTGTCTTTAATGGTTTTGCAGTTGTCCTCAAAATAATGTGCCTGACAGTCTTGCTGGTTCCTTTTAAAGGAACTTAAATGTGTGGAACTGATGCCCTTGGACTCCTGACTGGTTTCTCTCATTAACGCTCGTCTCTCATTTAGCCGAGAGGACGGTGCTCATGGAAGTGATTTGTCTGCAGCTTTTGAAAAAGGCAGTTTCAGGCAATCTTGGGTGCGTGAAGGATGGAGGGACAGCAGATATTTAAAAATGCGATTGAGATAATTAGAGTAGGTTGCTTAAAACTTTCTCCTGCCTCTTGTATTTCTTATTTTAAGTGAAATTGGAGGATGTGTTATTTCCAGCACAGTGGTACACATTTATTTTCTGCAAATACGTGCTACTAAGAGCATGAGAATTCCCGTGCGAGTTTCTAGTCCAGGAAGAGTGGCATATTTCTAAATCTGGGAAGGGATGAGATGATGGGTATTTCTTTACGTTTTAGCCTTCCCATTAAGATATGTCATGTCTGCCCTCCTTTGAGAAAATATTCTATAGGTTTGTTCCAAATTACTTAATAATTCAAGTCGTCTTACGTTTTGGAACAGAAAGTAACTGGTACCTTTCTTAAGCTCTTAAGAAGATGCGCTTGGAACTGAGGATGGTGGAAATTTCCTTGATAAAGGTGAACAAGTGCGTCAGCAAACGCAAAGAGATTTCCCAGTTTTGGGGTGCATGATGCAAGTAGAAAGTCAATGAACAATAGCAGTATCATACCATCCTTTAAAAATAAAAGAATATGAAGTAGCAATGCACAAAATTGATCTGTTTTCTTCTTTAACACGATTGTGGCTGAAATGTGTTTAGAATTAACTGGATAGTTTTGGTAGCAGGTTCCTGGTGACACAGCACAAGTTGGTGAAAATACGACTGCGTTATCAGCTTCTGTTTCAAGACTCTTAGCCCGGAGCTGCTGATCCAGCGCATTTGATAAACAGTAACGTTTCCTCTCAAGTTCGAAGAGGTAAAGCCCTGCATGAAAATGAATTATTTGAACAGCTTACAGTCACTTGCTAAGTTTTAAATGCTCTTTGGAGTTGATGCCTAAATATTTAAGCAGCTAAATCCACATGAGTTAAAAGCATAAACTGGCTTGTGAAGGAGGAAGAAGATGCACAAATTCCTGCGAAGAGCCCCATTGGTAAATGATTTCAAAAAGCTGTTTGGTTGTGAAAGCGGAATTCAGCTCTGGCAGGTGTTGAACTGAAAGTGTGCGGTGAGGAAAAGGCTGGGAATACAGGATGGGGGAACAATGTGTTCCCTGCTTCGATATTTGGCAGTTGGTGTGAAACCCTGTGCCTCTTGAATCCTGGACCATTGTCAAATGCTCTGGAATTTACACAGCTTGATAGCACGGAGCGTTTTGCAGCCTTTGTTCTGGTGGTGTCGCTTGGAGGCCTTTATTTTGCAAGCTGGGACTTCGCTGAGGAGGGCCAAGAAGGTTGTGAAGTGGCTGTCACATCCCATGTCAAGTCTGTGTTTCGAATTGCAAGCAGGAATGTGGTATTTTAAGTAAGACACACAAAATTTCCAGCTTTTAAATTGCTGGTTTCCTTCTGTCCTGTCCCAACAGATGAGATGAGGGCTGAGTTAACTCTGAACGTGACACAGATCAGGTGTGAGTTAACTCTGGGTAATTCTGCATGGCAATGCAAGGTGAATACCAGACAGTCACTCCAGAGGTCTAATTATGAATTTACTAAAAGCACATGGTGGTATACAAATGACATCTATCAGTGACTTGGCAAAAGTATGTTATAGTACCACAAAACTTATCAGTACATTGACAGCAAAAGCCCTTCTGAAAACAGTGGATTGGCAACAATTAGTAACTGTAATGCAAAACCTAACAAGACTTGAGCAGCAGAACTTAGAATGATATTGCTTTATATGTTTAAGAAAGAGAGAGAGAAGAGGACAACTAAGATATCAGAAAGAGGGAGAGTAAGATATCACCACTCCACAGGTACATGGGTCCTGTGACGACCTCTGAAGATAGACACACCACCCACCTGTATCATAAGTGAGGTGGGTTTATAACCCAGTTCATTTACATGCAAGATAGGGTGGTTCATCTCCTCCCTCTGCTCACTCTTCATGCTCATTAGGAATACTCTTCTAAAAATGGGTCTGGGATCTTCAAACTAGGGGAAGGTTCATGGTATTGACCCAAAGTGAGTTGTCTTGCCCGTCAGGGGTAGCCGTTGCTTTGTGGTTTCTGCTGGTAGTTGGTTGTCTGAGAGATGGTTCATCTCTATCATTCCAATTAGGCCATGAGACCTTTCACAACAACACTGTTAATTGTTCTTAACTTCCAAGGTGTCTGCCTCCATGGCCATAGAACTTTATGGAAGATGAGGTGTCAACTGTCTCTTCCTCCCAAAGTAACAAAAACCAGATGTTTAAGGCATAACAAGGTCTTAGTTCTGCTAAGCATGGGGGGAGTGCTTCAAGGTTGGCACACCTTTGTCTTCGTCAAACTGCTAATTAATGGGATGGTGTAGAAGAAATGGAGACTTGGCTCTGGGTATATGCAGTATCTTCCATTTTAAGTGTTTCCCTAGATTCTTGAACAGCTTTGTTAGGTCTGATGTGCCTTTTGTTTTTATTTTGGTTACTATCCATGTCTACTAGACTGTCAACTAGAATTAGGAGAGACTACAAACAGTTCATCAACACTTCCAGACACGTTTTATAGGACTATAAAACCACGTCTCCCTTTGATTCACTGAGCTTATTCCCACACAGTCCCTGTGTGACCGGCTTTAAAGGCACGGAGCCGCACTCTTAGTAGAGTCATAAAAACACCGGGAGCAGGCCAAACGCTCATCATCACTGCGAGACGTCTCATCTGACAGCGCTGAGCCGGGATTCACACAGGGAAATTCCTGCTCGTGTTGGAGAGCGGCTGATATCCCAGGGAAATGTTTGGAAACTTTTGCTTAGAAGCCTTTCCTCTGCTGTGCTGGGTGCATTCACAAAACCATAAGGTAAAATCTTCTTGTCGTCAAGTTTCCCAGCTCTTGCTGTTAATTTCCTGATATGAAATCTCAGCTTTGTTTTGGGGGGGCCCTGCATGATATTTTTTCCAGTAATTTGTCATATAGGAAATGACCAAACTGCATGAACAAAAATCCTTTCTAGAATTTATTTTATTTTAGTTCTTCTTTGCTCCTAGATGCACGTAAACCCCTAGCAATGAACTCCTAGGACCGAGGCCACCTCTCAAGAAGCTCAGCCCTGCTCAGATGTTGCAAAGGTTTTATCTGGTACATTCAGAAAAGGCTTCATTCTGCAGGCCATGCTACTTGTCTGTTATTGCTCTTCATTCACACCCATGCATCCCTTTACACCTCTCTCCCATCTTTGTCCCTTATTTCCCTTTATTTGTCAACACCAAACTCTCAGCCTTGCTCCAGGGCCTGAACAAGAAGAGAAGGTGCCACATCTATGGAAGCTGTGGATGCCACATTCCTGCAAGCGTTCAAGGCCACATTGGATGGGGCTTTGAGCAACCTGCTGTAGTGGAAGGTGGAATTGATGTAGTCAGTACTGCCTTGTTTCAGGGTACATGATAATTTTAATTATCAATTTGCCCCATGCTTGGCCAGAGTTCTGTGTCCAGCTCTGGGTCCTCAGCACAGGACACACATGGACCTGCTGGAGAGGGGCCAGAGGAGCCACAGGAATGATCTGAGGCTGGAACAGCTCTGCTGGGAGGACAGGCTGAGAGAGTTGGGGTGTTCAGCTGGAGAAGAGAAGCTCCAGGGAGACCTTAGTGCAGCCTTTCAGTCCTTAAGAGGGGCCCATAAGAAAGACGGGACAGGCTTTTGAGCAGGGCCTGTTGTGATAGGACAAGGGGTGATGGTTTTAAACTAAAGGAGGGAGATTCAGGCTGGACATGAGGAAGAAATTGTTGTCCCTGAGGGTGGTGAGAGCCTGGCCCAGTTTGCCCAGAGAGGTGGTGGAGACATCCCAGGCCAGGCTGGACGGGGCTCTGAGCAACCTGAGCTGGTGAAGATGTCCCTGCTCATGGCAGGGGTGGAACTGGAGGAGCTTTGAAGGTCTCTTCAACCCAAACTATTCTGAGTCTGATTTCATGAAATGCAGAACATGAGAAGTGATCCTGATGATTCCTGATGTCGGTGACCTCACGTGTTTGGTAGGCCAAGGACTCCAGTGATTTCTCCAATTTAAGAGTCAAGTTTCAATATTGAAATAAGCATTCCTTTTGTTTAAAGATTTAGCTTGGAAGATTTTCTTTGCAATCTGGCCAGTAGGAACCATTAAAAAGTTGGGAGTCACCCCATTTTCCCAGAAGTGATGAAAATAATATTGATTGCACTTAATCTTTGTGGTCATTCTGTTTTCTACATGTAAAATCCTTATGTCTTTGAGGAACAACTTGAAAACATTTAGTTTTCATTAGATAGGAGTTAAACTCAGTTTTTTTCTTTCCCTCCTTTATCTGTGTTCCTCTTGTCTTGGTGTGAAGTTGAAGGAGATGGTTGGTCTCACATTGTTTTCGTATTGAGATCATCCAGCTCGAGCTTCCAGGCTTGACAAAACCGCTCTTCGCTTCCACACTACAACATGAATTTGCTGTATTTATGGTTGATCAGTCAATGATCATGCTTGGCAAGACTTGAAAGGCAAAGCTTCCATTTTCATGCATGAAATTATGGTGATGGAGCAGCCCATGAGGCTGCTGGTGGTCTGTGGGTAATCTCCTGTTTATTTTCTCCTTTCTCTACCTTGTTTTTCAAATTATGGGTGTTTGGCACAGTCCTTTATGTAACTTGAAATATTATTGAGCTGAAGACCCACTTGAAGAACACAAAGACCCATATCCATCAAGATATAGAATATAAGTGCAAAAATAACAGCAGTTTTTATTCTAGAATCAACACCTTGATTCTAAACAAACAATTGGAAAAGACAGTAACTGTGTCCATGCTGGAAACCATGGAAACCCGTTTTCACCTGAGAAAAGGGGGAGATGAGGGAATTAGTTAATTAAATGTGGCCTGTATACAGTCATTCTACTCTTAGTATGTAATTAAATGCCTTGTAAAGCTCCTTGGGGTCCCTATTTACTGGAGAAGTCCTGCGAAATGCGTGATTGTCGGGGTGCTCTTGGTGAAGCTGTGAGCTGGAAACTGCTTAAAATAATAATATCAAGTGTTGCATTGTTAATTCCTTCTTACTAAAGGCTGGAGTCCCTCTGCTTTGCATTTGCTTGAAAAAAACCCATCAAAGAGCAGCATGAGAAGAGAATGGCAGATCCATGTGTGCTTGGCTGAGCTACTGTGGGTTGGAGTGATGTGGTTCTGTTGCTTTTATTTTTAGGGTTATAGTGTGATGTAATGGCACTGCTCACTTTACTGTGGTTTCTGTGGTTGAAATGTTGTTTCCCAGAGCTTTTTTTGGTGGAAAACGTGGTGGTGGTGCCTGCTATTCCCAGTGACTGAGGGACTCTGAACCATAACTCTGAAACGGTTGTTGTTTCAGAGCTTGTTTTTCTGCAGTATTCTATGGAATACTATGAATTTCTGTGATGGATGGAGTTTTCCTAAAGAACCAAAGGCTCTAACTCCCTTGGCAATCCAGTGGGAACCGGGCAACTAATTACTTGAGATACTTTGGAAAATCCCAGATCTAATTTTGCATTGTAACAATGTGATTTTAGAGGAGGGTAAACCCCCAAGAAAAATAATGCTTTGTGTAGCTTTTAACTTGTTTTTCTTTTTTAATAGACGGGGAGCTGTTTGCTTTGCCTTGCTGGTGGTTGAGTCTCTTGTGCTGAATGTCCTTTGGAAAAGGTTTGGAGCAGGAGATGGGACCAAGGGCTGGTTGTTCTCATTTCCACGGACTGACTTGTGTCCCTGTTTCAACACCCAAGATGAAATGATGAACACAACTCTTTTCTACTGCTTGATGATTCATTCCCATTGCAGAAAGGTTAATTGTATCATTAATTTTCTCTACTAGGCTTAAGTGGTTGGAAGTCATTGCATATAACGTGGAAAATAATCCAAATCAGTTAAACCTCCCAGTGGGTCAGTAAATAGATAAATCAGAGCAGTCCCTGAAGCATAATATCAGCAATCTTTCGCTTTTTACTCACAAAGGACAACACAATAAAGTAGTAGATTTACACGCGATTAGCTAGGATACATAAAAGGATGATCTCACTTTATTGCTATGATTTGGTGCTGTATTCCCATGTGGTTTAATCAGTGTGGCCCATGCTCAGTGTCCTGTTGGGAGAAAACCTGCATTTCTCAGCCATGTTACCTGCCAGGGTGATAAATGAAGGTGCCTTTGAGTTGTTGTCTCATGCAAACCTCCCTTGATAATTTGTCTTAATTCATGATGGTGTCTTTCCTTTTAGAACCTGTTTTGAGCCTAATACGGAAAAATTAAGTTGTTACCAAAGATGCGTGGGTGTGACAACTGCTCTGGAGAGTGTTCTGAGAAGCTTTATGATCCCTCCGTAGTGGTGCTGCTCATATCTCCCTGTTAGTGTGTACAGATCCCTGCGTTTCACTAGAGATGAAGCTGGTGATGTCCATCAGTCTGTCTGCCGTGGGGTATCGGACATGCCATTCAGCTCTTAGAGTTCCACCCATGGAAACCAGCAGCGTTTGGGTTTGTATTGGTACATTCATCTTCAACCTGAGCTGGTGAAGATGTCCCTGTTCATTGCAGGGGTTGGACTAGCTGACCTTTGAAAGTCCCTTCCAACCCAAACTATTCTATGTTAAAACTGTGTTGTTTGTGGCTTTTCAGTATTGTGTAAGATGAACAATTTTACATTTTTGGTCTTTTCAAGTTCATGATGTTTTCACTCTAGAAGCTTCAGCTTTTTTCTGTGCTGCAAGGCAGTTAGAATCACAGAATGTCCTGAGTTGGAAGGGACCCACAAGGATCATGGAGTCCAACTGCTGTCCCTGCACAGGACACCCCACAGTTCACACCGTGTCTCTGAGGACGTTGTCCAGTCTCTTCTTGAGCACTGTCAGGCTTGGGGCCGTGACACCTCCCTAGATTGGATACAGAGGATGAGAGGAGACGGCCTCAAGTTGCACCGGGGAGGTTGAGGTTGGATGTGGGGAACAATTTCTTCCCCAAAGGGCTGTGGGGCATTGGAACAGGCTGCCCAGGGCAGTGCTGGAGTCACCATCCCTGGAGGGTTGGACAGACGGAGATGAGATTCTCAGGGACATGGGGCAGTGCCAGGGGTGGGTTAATGGTTGGACTCCATGATCTTGAGAGTCTCTTCCAACCAAAATGATTCTGTGATTTTGTGAAATACTTTTCCCATTTGTAAAGGACACTTTAGTTCCAGTGGGATGGATGGAGTTTCAAGGTTCTATGTTTTTGAGGTGTTCATCTCAACACATGGGTCTTTTCAGCATCCTGCATGTCTCCAGGTTCTCTGACACTGAACATCCAGTGCTTGGGCAATTAGAAGATACGTTTGTTAATATGTTTAAGATAAACCGCAGTTTTACCTTCACACTTAGAGGAACACTGAGCAAAATAAAGATTCCAGGGGATGCAACACTTGTATCAGCAGTTAAATGGCTGAGAAAAAAATAAGTGGGTTTAGATTTTGTGTGATTTTTTGGTGTAGGGATTGGCCAAGGCCCTGGAAAATAAACATCACAGTCTAAATTTAAACTTCCTTCTGATTCAGCCTTGTAGTGGGAAGCAGCACCAAAGGAGAGAGAATTCAGAATTCACGTGTGGTTCAAGACAGGACCGTGAAACCAGCAACTACTTAGTGCTTTAATTAAAGTACTTGGAGCTGTGATTCTCTTTATGCTTCTACTCATTATTAATTTGTGATTTTAAACTCTTCGTATGTCAGAGTTTTTTGGAAGGATGGGTAAAACCTCTGCGTCTCTGGGCAACAGGTCCTTTAGTGCATCTGAGTGTATATAGATCATGAAGATGTGATTTGTAGAGTTTTGTACAGCAACTTAAAAGTCCATTTTCCCTTGTTGCAACCTGTGTGATTCCTTTATATTCTCTGAGGCTGCAGGTTGTATAAAGCAGGTTAGAATTTGCTCCTTATATTCCCAATTCCCACCTTTCTTTCTTAGCAATGATTCTTTCAACGTAATGGTCCTTGGTTTGATATTCTTCAGAGGCAGAGGTTGAGAGATGTTCTTGGTGTCGTGTGCTTCCTACCTGCTCTTGTGTCTATTTTCCCTTTATAAATGGTGCGTTTTCTGAAAACTAGCTGGATGTTCATCTGAGTTTTTGCATTGATGGGCTTAAATGCGTTTTGTACTCAAACACCAGCAGAAGCAAAATGATTTCCTAGTTCTGACCATGTATTGACTTTCTCCGCAAAGTCATTTGAACGAAAATCCCAACATCAAATAGCCAAGTGAAGGGATTCTCTGCAGGCGCAGATGCGGATGAGATTAGCAGACGTACCTCCAAGGTCACTGAAAGGTGTTCTGCCCTTTGAGAAATCTTTATCGTGGTGTTGAGTGGTTCATTATGGGCTGGAACTGGTGCTACACGTTCCCAAAACTTCAGCCTCCTGCGATCAGCGAGGAATGTAACATTTGTATTTTCTATTAGCGCTTTAAGACCAGGAGTTCAGGTCCAAGGTTTTGTTAAACATTATTTTTGCATTTAGTGTCATCATGAGCTATATAATTAACTATTTCCTTAAAGATGAAGTTAAGGGTTCACATATTAATTAATGGTATCGAACACCCTCCTGCAGAAGTTGTATTAGTTCTTCATGGTCTGTGTAAGATTGTCTGATCTATTAGGGGTTTGTTCTTTTTGATGCACAATGTTGTGCTGTGTTAATGGTCCTGAGGGTGTTTGGCTTCATTCTGCAGGTTGTATAGAAGGAATGTAAATCCCTTTAACATCTCTCAGCCCTCTGAATGGGAACTTGGTAAGTGCTGGAAAACACAAGTAGTAAAGTGAGTGAATAAATTCGCAATACAGTTAACTTTAGGGGAATGTATTAATTTAGAATATGGCTGGGAAACAGATTAGTGTGTGGCTTTTGTAGGCTGAACTCAAGACTAAACAGTACCTTAAATGAGGGGAAAAAAACCCAGATAAGCTCAGTCTTAGTCTAGAAGGTCAAGATCCATCAAATGGCCCCATGACACCAGCTGCTTCGCAAAGTGGATCTTCCAGACCCAGTTTGAGGTGAACACTTTCAGATACTGGTCAGTCTAATTGATTTATTAATGCCTAAATAATTGCTGTATGTGCATACCGGTCTGATACACAAACATAATTTAGAGCTTGGGATAGACTTGTGCAATGTGTGTGTGTTTGGCAAGGGAACAACAAGGAAGGGGGTGGTATTTCATTCTTGTGCTTTTACTCTTGGAATAACCTCTCTATGGGTTAATCAGATATATCTGGTACTGTTTGCAACTCTTCCAGCTCCACGCAGAGGTCATTTCATAGTCTTGTGATTATAATCCCAATTCTGTCAAACCTGCCATTGTGGAATTAGAGAGGGAAAGCAAACCTTAAAAAATTGGATAATTTTTTGCTGTCTTGTAGGCAAAAGATCTTTTGAAGAGCTCATGTCCTTCACTTTCCAGTTCCGTTCTGTTTTGAACAGGGTCGTTAACACCCCAAGTTTTCCATCCGTACATCTGTTCATCCTGCTGAAAACACCTTCATCTCTTCACTGTGATCCTGGTTAAGATATTGGAAAAGCAAAACTTCTTGAAGCTGCATAGGGTGTTGAAAATACCTTGATGAGCACAGGATCGACCTTTTGGAGCTCAACTCATCATGTACCTGCTTGAAAAGGTTCCGTGTGGTATTGAAGGAGCTGCAGTAGCCCAGGGAAGAATCTGATGTTACACTGTTTGCAGGAGTTTTGCTCCTTTTGAGCTTCAGAGTGACAAATTTGATGGGTTTTGGGGTGTTATGTGTGTGTGTGGTGCTGGAGAAGGAAATAAAACAACCAGTGAAACGAAAACGCGCAAAAAACCCACACAAAACCCAAAGAGACACAGAAAACCCCTTCAGATAACCTCAAAACAAAACCAGGAACCCCTCTGAAAATCCACAAAACAAACCAAACAGAAACCCCCCCAAAACCCCACAAAACAAAACCCAAAATGGAACTAAACCAGAAAACCTCAAAAAATCCCCACAAAACTAAAATACCCGAAACAAACTACAACCGGAAAACCCACAAAACCAAACGTTAAACCCCCCAAATCCCCACAAAATAAAACCAGAAAGTGCCCCAAACACCCCACAAATCAAAACAAACCCAGAAAAATCCCTCCTCTAAAAAAATAAACAGGAAAAACCAACCAAACCAACCAAACAAAAACCAAACCCACCACAACAAACCATGTCTGGTTCCTCCAAAGGACAAGATGGATCATAATTAGGGTAATGGTCAACTGTTAGTTTGTAATTCAGTTTGTATTTGTTGTTTTTTACTTAAGAGCCCAATGGTTGTTTTAAAATAATCAGTCGCAGCACCTCGGTACGATCCTGATGATGTTGGCATTTATGCACCTGCTTAATTTAGTGTTGCGCGTCAGGCCGGGGAGACTCCGCTTAAATGATCAGCAGAATAAAGCTGACTTGGGCTACTTAATGAATCCAAAATGATTTCCACCAAGTATTTGCTGAACCTCAGCTTATTTTTGCAAGCTTGAAAACGGCTCATTAATTGCTGGGAGACTGACCATCCCTTCGGACACAAAGTTAGAGCTAAATTACAGTTTCTCTTCAATTGAGCTGACTTGATCGTTTTGATCATCAGTAGAGCAGCCCCAAGTAGTTTCATTTGTTTTAAAGGAGCCTGTGGGTTTAAGACGTTATTTCCTTTTCTTCCTTCTGTCCCTGTATTTTCACAGTATTATAGAACGGTGCTATTTAGATTGGATTTGATTAACCTCTGAGATTCATCGAAGAGAAGGGAAAAACCAGGTTCAACATCCAGCTTTGTTGTCCCATCTCAGTTACCAACTCTTGTACATTGAGCCATTCAAATCACTAGAAAGAAGAGATTGTGAGAAGCCTGGTCAAGGCTGTTCTAGATCAGTTTGACGTGTTGAAATGGTTTTAGCTGAACGGTCCTCTTAGAAAACCTAAATTTCAGTATCATTTAGTGATTTCAGGTGGTTTTCATGGTTTAATTCCATTCAGAGGTGACACCAAATCACAGAATCACTCAGAATGGTTGAAGTTGACGGGGAGCTCTGGATGTCACCTGCTCCTACATGTTAAGAAGATCTTCCTTGAGCCTTCTCTTCTCCAGGCCGAGCCATCCCAGCTCTCTCAACCTCTTGTAGGACAGATGCTCCTGACCCTCCACCATCTTCATGGCCCCTTGCTGGGCTCTCTCCAGTATGTCCATGTCTCTTTTAAACTGGGAAGCCCAGTGCTGGACACATCACTTCAAGTGTGACCTCCCCACAGGTTCTCTCTAACACCCCAACTTCTGATGGTGCCTCCCTCAGCTTCTCAACCTCCCCATCTTTGGGCTGTGATCATCTTTGCTAGATTAATCTCTTCATGATTGTAGTTATTGTACTGCCCGTCTGTGCTCTACATGGTGGTGAGGTCGTGCTCGAGCTATAAATATTCACGACGTTGTACAGAGACGAGCAGCTTGTGGTTGTTCCTTTCTTGCACGGAATGAGCAAATCTCATATTAAAATCTTCAGGGGAAAGCCTGTAAATTGCCGGTTTTCCTAAGGCATTAATCTGTGTTTTTAGCACATGGAGGACCCGGCTGGAGAAAGTGACTCAGTCCTGATTCTGCCTTTGCTTTTCTGTACAACCTTGGACAAGTCGCTCATTTGAAGTAATAGGGATATTTCACCTTATTATAAACATGTGCTAAACTAAAGGCTGTGAAAGCCGATGTCAAGGCTGTTGTGGCTTAGTGTTTAAATTCTCCGGTTCATTATTTATCCAGACCCTTTGTTTTCTTGGGGGATTTGTTCTGTAATATCCTTTTGGCTGTTGATTCTCATGCGGTCTGGTTGATGAACCAAATAGCCGTTTTATTTCGGAGTGGCGGATGGATGCGGAAGCTGTTCGGTAGCTATTTTGTTGTTTAACTCACTTGTTTTCTTCATCCCCTGAACTCCTGCCTTCCCCGAATTTACTGTTCTGGTCCTTCCTCGCTACTGCATTATTGTCTGGAACAGTTCCTATTGATTTTCTGTAGTGCTGATGATCTCCTCTTCCAAACACACTTGCGAAGAATTGAAAGTAATTTGGTCAGAGAAGGTTTTGTGCTTCCCGAAATCCAGAGACCCATGTGAAATCTCTTCTGTAACCTCATTCGAAGAGGTTTGATATTCTTGTTTGAGGTGTCATTTTATTAAGGTCACTTAGTGCATTCGTGTCGCTTTGTTTTCGGCGCAGCATGAAAAGCTTTTTTGTTGTTTAGAAGAATCTTATATTACAAATTAAATTTAATATCACATCTTAGCTTCTTGGACAAACCATTTATTGAAAGCAGAGCAGCAAAAATATTCAAGTTGTTGCCTGATGTAACTTGAAGGAAAAAGGAACATTTTGAGGTGGGAAGAGATTATTTGCCAATATTGACCTGCATGTTCTGAGTCGCGGAGATAAGTGATGAATCTATGTGCTATAATCTATCGGAATTTGAATGGCTTCTTGCTAAACATTTGATTCCTGGGACAGAGCTAATAGTTTAGAAATTCTCCTTTATTATGTGGTGTTTAGTTGCGATCAGGCTTCAGTGATGCTACTGGAGGGTTTTTTCTGGTCTGAGATTTGCAAGGATGGGAATATCAGTGTTGTCAGGAGGGCTTGATCTACAATGAGTCGAGAACCTTGGCCCTAATCCAGAAAAGCAATTAGATGTCTGGCATGATTAGGCCTGTTTTTAAGTTGTGTCTGTGCTGAAGTGCTTTGCTGGTTTATGGCCAGGCTGCCCAGCACCTCGCAAGACAAAGCAATATTTTGATATTAAAATCAGCCATGGTAGGACCTTTGTCAGAAGGTGATTGAAGCCGATTTCAGCATCTTGACTGGAAAAAAGTCCTGCCCGAATCGCCAGTTGTCAGGCTCAAGGGAGTTTTGTGTGTTTAATGAGTATTTCTGTCACTTCTGGACAATGAGGATAATGAATAAAGTTGTCACTGATGTTCTGCTGTTTGTCAGCTTGCAAATGGGGTGATCTGCGGATAACAGTTCATTATCTGTTTAGCGAAATCTGTCATGTTGGGGATTAAAAATGTCATTCCTCCACAAGCAAGGGGTTGGGTGTAGTAATGGAGGCAGGCACCTGTGTCAGCGCTGTATTGTTTCCATATGTGAATGGATAACAACGTTTTCTCTGGTGCTTTCAGCCCCACAAATATTAGTATGCGGTGAAAACGGGGAATTGATTTTGAAGATGTGAGCATTGAATTGCTCCAAGAATTTGAGTGTTGATGCGTTATCCTCATTGAAAGCCAGGATGTTGGGAAGCTCCTGTGAAAACTGAAGTCCTGCCCTGCAAAGAGGTTCATAGGACACCACAGTCCCACCTGGAACTTAAATAGACAAGAGAGAGAATAGGAAAACGAACACCCACATTGATCACAGAATCCCCGAATGTCAGGGGTTGGAAGGGACCTGGAAAGCTCTTCCAGTGCAATCCCCCCATGGAGCAGGAACACCCAGCTGAGGTTCCACAGGAAGGTGTCCAGGCGGGTTTGAATGTCTGCAGAGAAGGAGACTCCACAACCTCCCTGGGCAGCCTGGGCCAGGCTCTGACACCCTCACCCGGAACAAGTCTCTTCTCAAATTTGAGTGGAACCTTTTGTGTTCCAGTTTGTACCCATTACCCCTTGTCCTACCATTGGTTGTCACCGAGAAGAGCCTGGCTCCATCCTCCTGACACTCACCCTTTATATATCTGTAAACATGAATGAGGTCCCCCCTCAGTCTCCTCTTCTCCAGCTCCAGAGCCCCAGCTCCCTCAGCCTTTCCTCACACGGGAGATGCTCCACTCCCTTCAGCATCTTTGTTGCCCTGCGCTGGACTCTCTCCAGCAGTTCCCTGTCCTTCTGGAGCTGAGGGGCCACAACTGGACACAATATTCCAGGTGTGGTCTCCCCAGGGCAGAGCAGAGGGGCAGGAGAACCTCTCTGACCTACTGACCACCCCCTTCTAACCCACCCCAGGTACCATTGGCCTTCCTGGCCACAAGGGCCCAGTGCTGGCTCATGGTCACCCTGCTGTCCCCAGGAACCCCAGGTCCCTTTCCCCTACACTTCTCTCTAATAGGTCATTCCCCAACTTATACTGGAACCTGGGGTTGTTCCTGCCCACATTCAAAACTCTACACTTTCCCAAGTATTCAAATTAAATAGAACAACTTAGGAGAAAAAGTAGAAAAGTTTGGGATTTTAATTTTTTTGTTTTTTCTCAAATATAGTCTAATTTTCCAGACCAGTGAGCTCTCCCCCAAAAGGAGAAGACTTTTTGAGCCCGAAGGTTATTCAGCTTCATGTTTTAAGGTGACTCGGAGCATGGTAATTTGGTTGAAATGGAACATTTTGCAGAAAACTTGCTATAGAATGGAAGCAGCAATTAAAGACGGCATGAAATGTTTTCTTTCTGGTAAAATCTGAGACAAGACTGCTCGGTGACCTCACACATTAAGGGCACAGAGGAAAGAGTATTTTTTGCTTATTATTTTTGAGAGAGACCAAGTGGGTTTTGTATTTTTAAAAGAGGAACAAATGAATAATGAACCTTTTCAACAACTGTAACTTAAATATGTCATCTGAAAGATAGCAGGTCAAAGGAAACAGTGAATTCCAACATTTTCCGTCTTTATCTTTACAAATGAATGTGTCTAAAATGCGTGATGGCTCTGCAGTCAGGGGTGGGTGAATGGGATATTATGGGGATGCATCTGGTTCTCAGAATTCAATAGGGACTGTTTTCTTATCCATATGAAAATTGGGTGGTGATAGATGTCAAATATTTGTCTTGAGTAGTAAAGTAAATATTTGCTATCTAACTGTCGCCATCAACCAAGAAATCACTCGCAAACAACAACATATTGCAAGAAGGAGGATGCATGAAATTACATAAAGATGAAAAATAGGCACCCAATAAACTAACAACCCATTTAACTAAAAATTAGGAGGTTGGATTCCCTTGTGGTGGAGAAAATGAAATTACGGAGCGTTTTGTGCCAAGGTGGTGAAATGACAAATGTCAGTGGCAATGTGTAAAGCTGTTTGCAGACTGTGCATGTGAGACAGACTTTCAGTGGGAGGTGGGGGAACATGCCTTTAAATAAAGAACTTCTCTGTCTAGTGAGAGAAAAATTTAGAGTAGATAGGGCCACGTATAGGAACAAAAATACTATGCTGTGAAAATGGAAGTGTATTAGAAGGTTTTATTACTGTGTGGAGTGGAAATGAAGTTGAATTGTTTTCTTTTTTTTTTATAATTTATAAAATATCAGGGATTAAGACTCATTAACGAAGGTGTGATGGTTCCTGGTGGTTCACTTGGTAAGTGGAACAGTCAGAACCTGTTGATGGAGAATTTGGCTTTGGTTCTTGCAATGGCTCAGGAGCCCATGGGAGAAGGGAAATGATTTATAGGCTAAGTCTTGGGTTTATGCCTGACATAATGTACCTTGTGGTTGCTGTGAAGCATCCTGAGCAGCAGGTGGAGTATCAAATAATAAAACAGACAGAAGAGGAGGTGAAGTAAAATTCTAAATTGCAACATCATAGAATGGTAGGGATTGAAAGGGACCTGGAAAGCTCACCCAGTGCAATCCCCCCATGGAGCAGGAACACCCAGCTGAGGTTCCACAGGAAGGGGTCCAGGCGGGTTTGAATGTCTGCAGAGAAGGAGACTCCACAACCTCCCTGGGCAGCCTGGGCCAGGCTCTGCCACCCTCACCAGGAAGAAGTTTCTTCTCAAATTTAAGTGGAACCTCCTGTGTTCCAGTTTGAACCCATTACCCCTTGTCCTGCCATTGGTTGTCACCGAGAAGAGCCTGGCTCCATCCTCCTGACACTCACCCTTTCTAGATCTGTAAACATGAATGAGGTCACCCCTCAGTCTCCTCTTCTCCAACCAAAAGAGATGCTGAAGAGGCAAAGGAAGCCAAATTCTGGGTTGGCTGCTGGTTTTCATTTGTCCGGTCTTGGAATCGTGGTCCTTCAAACAGGAAGAAAAAGAGCAAATAGATAAGCAGTCCGGCTGCCAGGGTTGGAAGTGTGTTTATTTGGCACAAATAACTTAAAATTTAGAAATGGAGCCCTAGAAAAGCCAATAAGCTAAAATGTTTTGTTGTAGTGTGGGCAGTAGGAGGGAAGTAAGGACGGATTTTAGGGGTCACATATATTTGCTCTACCTTTAGACCATTCAAAGCAAGGCTTCATGGTTTTTTGAATTGTACACGATTATGTGTTTAAAACCATTACAGGAGAGCTAAATAGTTTATCTGAAATGAGTCTCTAGTTTGAGAGGGGAGATGAGGAAACTGCCCAGGAGCTCTTCTGATCATCAGGAAGATCCAGGCAGAGCTGGAGGCTTCGGAAGGAACTTTGGAATGAATTTAAGCTCCAAGGCATTGTCAGAAGACTTGTTTAGGAAGAAGTACGAACCACTGAGATGCCAGGAAAGATAAGCAGCTTTTCCTTGAAGCGTGCGGCTGAGGATTGGAGAATGAGCAGAAATGTCTTATTTACATGTGCGAAAGATCCTACAAAATATGTCTGTAGGGAAAAAAATAGCTCTTGTGTTTTGGTATGTGGTTTTTCTATATTATTTTTTATGAGTTCACTCAGTGCACTTGCATGGAAAAAATAACGTTGCAACAAATCGAAGTAGCCAACAGTTGAAATGCAAGGGTTATTTTTTTATATATAATTGATTAAAGAACTGACCAGGAGACAAAGTAACAATCAGTGAAAAAGCATCTCAGCGGAACAAAGGTGAACTCTGTTGTTCTGATGACCCTTGTGGTGATGATCCGGCTTATTAGTGGCCTTCAAAAAGGTTTGTGAAGGACAGCAGCAAAATCTTTTGAATTATTTGGGACAAGAAGGGACTGAGGAATTTGTGAGATGCTAAAATAAATTAGCAAGTGTGTATTGAGGGGGGAAATAAAATAATTTGTGGAGCTTTCTTAGATCTAAATTAACCCAAGACAGGCAAGTGGGTGTCAGTTTTGGAAAGCTCAGCAGCAGCCTACTCTTAATGTGCAAACCATGGTCCAAACATAACGGGTGCATATCAAATTAAATTGTATATTGCCGCTATAGCAATGAATGCTGCAAACCTCAGCTGCAGGTGAATTGTCTGTGCTCATCATGGATATTGCAGAGCAAGGAGGGATGAGGGCAGGGTGATCACAGCCCACAGACAAAGTGCTGTCTGAAGAGAGGGAGAAAGAGTTGGGCTTGGTTTCCTTAGGAAGAGAATTAGTAAGGAGGAAAACTACAAAGAAATGGTTGGGATGGGAAGGGTGGGTGAGGGTTCCTGCTTCTTCCTGCTCCAAGAACATGAAACAAGGGTCATAGAATCACAGAATAGTTTGGGTTGAAGGGACCTTCAAATCTCCCCCAGTGCCACCCCTGCCATGAGCAGGGACATCTTCACCAGCTCAGGTTGCTCAGAGCCCCGTCCAGCCTGGCCTGGGATGTCTCCAGGGATGGTTCATCCACCACCTCTCTGGGCAACCTGGGCCAGGCTCTCACCACCCTCAGTGAAAACAATTTCTCCTGAATCTCCCTCCTTTAGTTTAAAACCATCACCCCTTGTCCTGTCACAACAGCCCCTGCTCAAAAGCCTGTCCCCATCTTTCTTATGGGCCCCTCTGAAGGACTGAAAGGCTGCAATAAGGTCTCCCCGGAGCTTCTGTTCTCCAGCTGAACACCCCAGCTCTCTCAACCTGTCCTCCCAGCAGAGCTGTTCCAGCCTCGGGTCATTCCTGTGGCTCCTCTGGCCCCTCTCCAGCAGGTCCATGTGTGTCCTGTGCTGAGGACCCAGAGCTGGCCCAGAACTGCAGGGGGGTCTCACCAGAGTGGAGCAGAGGGGCAGGATCCCCTCCCTCCACCTGCTGCCCACGCTGCTGGGGATGCAGCCCAGTATACGATTGACATTCTGGGCTGCAAGCACACGTTACCAGCTCATGGCCGATCTGCCATCCCCCAGAACCCCAAGTGCTTCTCCACAGGGCTGCTTTCATTAAGTCTTTTTATTTGTTATTGACAAGAGCCTCCAGTTGTACATGTCTAACCAAAGACTGAGTTGCAGCAGGACTTTACTAACTTTGCTCAGTGGGTCCAGTCTCACCTTCAAGAACCCTGCTGTGTTTAAATGAGATTAGAGGATTTGATATTTTATTTTAACTCTTGTGTTTTCTTCGTTTTCCCCCCTGTCCTGACACTGATCATCATCATTATTCTCCCTTCTACTCTGTGGTGGTCATGGCACAAGTGATACTTGCATCCAAGGAGAATAACATCCTGGAAAAGATCTCAGGAGATTATGGAAAACCATAAAAAGAAACATCTAGACACAAAAAAGGTGTCAGAAGCTAGGGGAGAACCCAGGGACTTGTAAAGCAGTTACTTTAACTCTGACTTCTCAAAATAAAAGTAGGAACACATAAGCTGTTTAATATATCAAATCAGACGAAGAGTTCCTGTCACTGTTTGCGAAGCATAAATTGTTGAGTGATTTAATTTCCTCCCAAGAGCTGCTGGTGGGATTGAGGAGGGAAGAACAGGGGATGGCCCATGCCCCAGCCATGGGAAGACTTGTACTGGTGTTTCATGTGCTGTTCTCTTTCCTACCTTGAGGAACCATGGTGTAGATAAACCCATAATGAGATGGGGCAAACAGCTGGCTGGAAAAGGAGAAATTATGAAGGGTTTGCTATTAAGGACTTGATGTAACGGCTCTTTTGAGTGTTTTGTTGGGTTTGGTGCTATTCAGTATCTTAATGTATTGAATAATGTAGTAGAGAATGGTAAAATGTGCAAATCTGGTACTGGAAGGAGGGGTTTGGAAGGAGCACGTTGGAGAATGGAAGCTGAAAAGGAGAGCGATGCGTTTGGCTGTTTCTGGATGTGAAGAGTTGGGTATCGCTCTCCTTTGGCCGAGGAGTTGTGTGGTGTATGGGATTACAAATGGGATGTGAATCAGTGAGTCACCAGGAAAAGGTCAAGTATTGCCATGCTGAGTACCACAAGAGCTTGGCCTGGAAATAATCCCATTGTGATCAGTGTCTGAAAGATTTCAGGTGTGGTTCTGTGTTCTCTTTGACCATGGTCTTAGGGAAGAAGCCAAAGAATAGGGGGAGTTTAAAGATCAACCAGCACAATCAGAAATTTAGGAAAAAAATGAGTTAAAAAGTAGCAATCTTATTTACTTAGAGATAATAGTAAGTGGGGGAAGAAGGCGTTTGAGAGTTGAAATGGTGGCAATTGTGCATTTTCCAGGCTATGATTGGATAGAAGCGCTGATTTGAAAGACGCGCACGGGAGACTTGAACATCTCGTCTTTACGTCTGACTTAATATCTGGTGTGTGTAAGCGGTGAATGATTTAGGGATGTTATATCGTTGTTGTGTAGCATCTTAAAAACTTCCAAGCGTCTGTCAGGCACGACAACATAACTGGTACTCTGGGGTGTGGGGATGGATTACGATGATCTCTTGAGGTCTCTTCCAATTTTCTGTGTTTCCAGGCAAAAATCACTGGGATTGTAGTCCTGCCATCCCCAATGATGGATGAAATGCTAGCGAGCCAATCCACCAGCTCGTGGGTTATCAAAGCTTTGAAACTTTACGGTTTGATTTAGTTCTAAATGCTGCCTTGCAAGTTGGGATTCGGAAGAACAAACCGTCGCAATTAGATGTAGAATTAACGAAAAGGGGGGAGGGTGTGCGTTGCATTTAACTTCACACTTGTGATTTAAGTGCCAGAATTAAAATCATCAGCTCCCTGTGTGGTCTCTTTATTTGTAAGAATTCAAGTGACATTAAAATTGGATTAGTAATGAGCTTTGGGTTGAAGGACCAATATTAAAATCAAGAGAATGTGTAGGAGGAGGGAGATGGAGTGGTGGTTGCCTCGTGAAACCTTGGTTGGCGGCGACAAACCGTGGAGTGTTTATATAGTTGTTCACATCTTCCTCCTCTTAAAAGCTTCGGCCTCATTCCATCCATGTACCAGAACCTTAACTCACCTTGATTTATAAATTATTTACACTTGGACTGTGGCGCATTCAAACTTTTTGAAAATAAAGGTAGATATTAGTCCTCCATTTCTGACTGATAGGATCAGGGGGAAAAGCAGCAGACTAATGGAAGGGAATAAAGAAGCACTTGGGAGCCGCTGGCTCACGCTTGACAGTGATTTGGATGTCTGTAGATTTTAAAATGTGCCTGTTGCTGCCTTTTTGTTGTCTGACTGTGACCTGTTCTCACCTCCCGCCTTCTCGGCGAGGAATTGCATTTGGAGGGATAACTGTGGTCCTGGGTGTTTTTGCCCTTCCTTGAAACCACTTTAGAGATGCATCTGTTCTTAATGCCATTTTTATTTGCATTTCAGTAACATTAAGAGACTCCAGCAAAGATCAGACCCATAGTATACTTGGTACTCAGCAGAAATTCGCTGTTATGCGTTGCTTGAGACAAAGGATGGGATTTGAGGAAGAAAGGTCGTGCTGCAAACTCATACCGCAAATGTGCTCTGGATCTCTTGGATTGCTGGTCCAGTAGCTTTTTACATCCTTTGCGGTCTCTTCTAAGCCTCCTTGTTTTACCAGTTTTAAATAAAAGTGGCAACATCTCCCTGCCATGTTATCCAGCTGAGTAACAGCTTCTTCCATCCCCCCCTCATCTCTTTTCTATCTATTTCTGCGGACTTCTTCTTATTTTCTTTTTTTGCATATCCGCTGGATGCTGTGCACGCTAAAAGGGGGAGGGAGAGCTCTTCAACCAACACCTTTGTTATCCATTGAAGAGAGATTCGTGTCGCACATCAATAAATAGGTAACTCTCCTAGCTGCCAACGTTATTAAATTGCACAAGATAGTAAATTTACAGACTCCCTTGTGAGTCGCAAATGTCTTAAAACCCCTCACAAGTAATTATCTTGAATGCAGGTTCTGGTTTTGTTTCTTTTACTCTTGTTCATGGTTAGAAACCATACGTTACTTTATGTATTTTTTTAAGGCTATATGTCTATATGTTAAATGTGGCATAACTGGACACACAGACTGATCTACGGTGCGTTACTGACCCAGGTTTGCATGTGTGACGGTGGTTGTGTCCCGTGAAGGTTCAGCTTTGCAGGTACAACATAATAATAGATTTTAAAATGAATTCCCAGAAACCCTAAATGGTAGGAAACCCCTTTACCAGCTGAGTTGAATTTGACAGTTCTTTGTGTGGTGGTTTGTTGGGTTTTGTGGTGGTTTATTTGTTGTTGTTTCTTTCCCCTCTTCTTTTTCTTACAGGGGTTGCAAGAAGGTTCATTTACCTGTAGTGGTAGCAAGGACTGATGACCAATATCTAAACAAGTAAACTTTGGATTTTAGGAGTGAGAGGGAATTGGTGCAGGGGGTTTGCTTGAATCTCAAAGGATGGAATTTGCCGTGGTAGCGGCAACTTTTCTGGTCGGAAAACCAGCACTTCAATGGTAGCAAAATTGGCAGAGCACTTGAATTTCTGTTGCAACCATATGCTTGATCCTGGCTCCACCCAGTGGCATCGCCCTGCCAGGTTCATATGTTGGTACACTCTTTACTCTTGGCTTTTGCGAGGGTTAAGCTGTTGAACAAATGCACCCGGATTTTTGGACTTTTCCACCCCCATCTCTGTCTTTGTTCAATACCAGCAAAATGAATATTCAGGGAGACTGGAGCTGGAGTTGGAATCCCAATTCAAATATCCACCCTCTGGACCCGGTTTGCTTGCTGACCTGATATATTACTCTGGTTTTCTTTCATTTTTCAAAACAAATAGAACCAATCCCCACCGATGTTGCGCAGTTGCAGTGCAACTGAGGAATATTATCCTTGCTAATGGACTATATGGCAGTAGTCTCCAAATGTTCATGTGAGCTTGAATTTCAATAGCAAGGACCAGGTCCTGGGATTCCTGCTGGGGAAAATACAGATCAATTCACATCCTGCATCCTAAAGAATTAAATAGAGATGTTTTGCAATGAGGGAGGAAAAGGCTGGACGGGGATGTCACGGTGCTGTTCTGAGCATCAGTACCACTATATTGTTTGCTTTAGATCCTATCAAAATACAAAGCCATGTTTTTTTCATTGTTTTCGTCAGGCGCTTAGCTTTCAAATGGATTCTTGTTGCTACTGCATTTACACTTCCTTTTGGCAATCTAAGGAAATGTTTTTACCGAAGGAAACAATAACATGCATGATGGGTTTGGGTATTGGAAGCCGCATAGTGGTTCCAGGAGCACTTATGCTTTTCTGAGTAAACAGAAGCAACGGTCGCAGGTCTTGCTGGAGAAATTTTATTTAAAATAATTTGAACGCTGGCCGAATTGAATGCGTTTTGACTGGGAGCGGAGTTTCCTCAATGTTGAGAAACATTTCGGATGTTAAGCTGAGGGTTCAGCGTTTTCCAAGCAGAGGCCTCGGGTGGGATTGTGGGCGAGTTGTCCCGATGTGCGGCTGTCGGCAGGGTCCTCATCGCAGACATGAACGCTTGTTGGGGTTGTGGAAAAAGAACTCGCCCGGCACCGCAGTTTGCTCATTATCCCATGTCCTATCCCAGCAAAGAGCTGCGGACCTTTGTGGTGCCACTGGCTGATGGATCTGGGGGCCAGATATGTGGAAGAAACCCTAGTGGCCTTTGCATATCTGATGCTTGGTTAAAACTGGCGTTTGTTGAACCGAGACCCTTTCACACTCGCTTTAGAATCATAGAATTTCGGTTGGAGAAGACCCTCAAGATCGAATTCAACCATAACCCACCCCTGGCACTGCCCCATGTCCCTGAGAACCTCATGTCTGTCTGTCCAATCCTCCAGGGACGGTGACTCCAGCACTGCCCTGGGCAGCCTGTTCCAATGCCCCACAGCCCTTTGGGGAAGAAATTGGTCCCCACATCCAACCTCAACCTCCCCTGGTGCAACTTGAGGCCGTTTCCTCTGCTCCTGGCGCTTGTTCCTGGGGAGCAGAGCCCGACCCCCCCAGCTCCAAGCTCCTTTCAGGCAGTTCAGAGATCAGAAGGTCTCCCCTCAGCTCCTGTTCTCCAGCTGAACCCCCAGGTCCCTCAGCCGCTCCCATCACACTTGTGCTCCAGCCCCTTCCCCAGCTCCTTTCCCTTCTCTCAACTCATTTTTCTTGAGCTCTGAGGTGATTTGGGTGCCCCTGGTGCCGCCATTTTGTGCAGTGAGATGATCCCATTACCCCCTGGACCACCATTTTGAGCCCTGAGCTGAGGGGCCCAAAACTCCAGCCGCTCCCCAGCTCTGTTCACTCCTGAAGGGTCTGTCTTTTCCTTCTCTGCTCCACGTTTCATTCTGTTAATCAATTTGCTTTTTTACCTGACATTAACACAGGAGGAAAACCAGCATCTACCTGGGAATCAAAAGCCCCTTGCTTCTTCCTGCACGTTCCTCATCCCTATGGAGGAATTACCATCATTGTTCCCACTGAATCCCTTTAAAGCGCGGAGCAGGAAATGTCTTCAAGGTCACATTCCTCCTTGAAACTAATGATGGTGTTTTTCCTAATCCCATTACAAGGTCCCCGGTATCATTAGATGCGAGTGTTCCTGTTTAGCTTCATTTGAGAAGCTGATGAAAGGGGGAGGAAGGGGCTCCCTGATGCAGAAAGGCGTTCGAGGATCTGCTGGAGTGGAACACGTTCAGAAACATTATAATCTGCTTAATGTTGGCATTTTGGTGGCCTGATGCTGTACCTTTTGTAGAGCAGCATAAAAGGCAGAAGGGACAAGGATGGTGCTTGAGAAGGCAGGAATGGCTCGTGCAGAAGAGCTCTGAACAACTTGGTATTTTTATTGTTTTTCCCACCTCCCCCAAGCCTGAGAATGGGAATCTTGTCTATGCTGTGAGCTCCCCCCTCTGGCATCAGGATGTTTGTATTAATGTTGAAGACCTTCACGTGTTACAAAAATAGGCATTTCTTGGAATAAGGTCCTTATTTTTGCTAAATTTTGATACTAAACCCACCAAACCAGACACCCGGCAGCACCGCACTGCTCCGTGTTTCCGTCCGTTTGGGAATGGGAGGAATATAAAACCATAGTGATAGTAAATTTGACAAAGGCGGTCTCTAGTTCCGATGTCATTTCAAAGATATCGGTGGCTTTACAAGCTGGGCTTGAACTGGTGGCTGCTGGGTTGGTGTCAAAGGGGACATCTTGGCACCACCAGGCTTGTTTATACAGAACTCAATGCTTTCTGCTCTAGTACTTGCCTGTTCTTTTGTGGAAACCCTTCACACAACTCATTTTATGGGCTGTTTCTCAGCACTCGGTGCTTTTCCTCTGGGCCGCTGTCGTGTATTCAGATGTGGTTGGATCTTCAAGGATCTGGTCAGTTAGAAAATACCAACATGTGTTTGGAGACTTGGGGAAACAGTTTTGTCTTGATCTGGTGCTTAATAAACAGTTGGTGCAGGCTTAGCAAGAGGCACGAGATCTAAAAGTCTTCAAGTAAACTGTGCAAAAAAGCAAGAGATTATATAGGAATTGACAAAGCGTAGGCATCTTCAAACGCAACGTCATAGCCGTTCCTGCGAGATCTGTTTAAAAGCCTTTTATATATAATGAAGCAACAATATTGCATTTAACTATAGCAGGCGTCCTTTTAATCCACCTTTACTCCTTCGCACGCCTGACACCAGCTGGTAAATCACTTCTGTGGGTAATACCCCCTATTACAGCCGCGTATGGCGAGGAGGTGGGTGGAAATGTCTTTGTGCGTCATCGTTTTTTCAAGTCGCTGAAGTTTTGGATTGATCTGAAAGAAGATGAAGCAACCGGTGGCTCTGTAGTTCTCTTACTTGCTTTAATTAACTTTTATTGTTCCTTACACCATTTCTTTCGCACTCGTTGATGCTGTTTGAAGCAGAGTCTGTCCCTGCAGCTTTGGGTTGTAAGTGAAACAGTCACCTACACTATCAATGGCTTTTTTTGCCTGATTTTTCTCTGCTGTAACAGTTGCTATAGCTGCTATACAGCCTACTGGAAAAATATATTCTCCTAGGACTAACTATAGTTTGTCATTAAAAACCAACTTAGACTTAAAAACCAGTTTGAAATACTATCTCTGCAGTTTTGCCTAGTGATAAAAATATTCAGGTCCTGCCAGTTTTTATGAATTAACGTGCATGACAATACCTGAAAGTGTGTCCTAATTTGTTTTCTATATAGTTGAATTATGATGTATGGGATAATGGAGCAGTTTCTCTGTCAGCTGGTCCCAGTATTTGTGTGACCCAAACCAAAGGTCCTGGAGTCCCTAATTCAGTCTCTGGGATAATCCCGGGTGCACTTACTGTTCATCCAGATTAGGATTTGAACGCCAAGTCGCATGAAATACTTCTTATTTTGGCATAAAATATCCTATTGTGGACCCCACTTAGGTCTGGTTGTCGCTGCTCTATGAAAACACAACAAAATTCACATATCCCTGCAAATGAATTAAAATTGGAGATTGGAGTCCTGTTTAATTGGAATAAACCACAAGCCAGGTTTCACGTGGGGTCGGACTCTGTGTGACTGACCTCCTCACTTTTTATATTTGTGGTAATGAGACTGTAGGATCCAAATAAGGGAGATAGATTAATTATCAGTTGCGGTAGGTTAGTTGGTTGATGTGAATGTCCTGGGTAGCTCGGAGTTCAAGTTCAGGAGCAGAAAGCAGCAATTCTGGATGTTCCCAGGAGTGTTTGGCACTAAAACCCAGAGTAACAAATACACACACAGTTAATTTACTCCTGACAAAGAACTTGTTGTACTTTTGCCTGGTGATAATTGATGGGCTGTACCCTCGAGGGAAATAAATCTCTGCGAGTCAGATTTATGAGGACCCTCGTATTTATTTGGCAGCGTGACACTTGTTACAGGGATAAACTGAGCGAACAGGAGCAAAGCTGACACATTGAAATACGGTGTATCCTCGTTCTTAACTGGACTCCTGCAGCTTTACACCCATAAAACTTCTTCCTTGGGACAAATGTCTTGGAGAACTTGAATTTCTTGGGGAGCTGAGTATTGGGGAACATGCAGGTGTTTCCCAGGGAAGAATCCCAAGGTGTTTTTGTTGTTTTGTGCTGCAGGGTTATTACATATTTATTATATTTTTTTATCGAGTGCCTGATTAAGTTTGACATTTGAAAATAGAACTTCACGCAGAAATAAGTACTGTACTTCTGAGTGTTTAATGAAGATGTTTAGTTCCTGTCAGGGCTGGGAGTTTCTCTTCCCCGTTAAGGGCAACACGTCTTCAACTGCTGGAATTTCAGAAACCTGTACTTAACCTTTAATCGTCATTCCATTTACATAGAAATCTGATTAACAACTTTGAAAGTTCAGGAGCTGCGAGTAAATGCAATTAGAGCCCTTTTGGAGTCTGTTATTAAGAGCTGGCATTTAATGAAGACTGAGGGCGCACCACTGTTACTGTCCCCGCTATAGCGGGATGTCTTCAGCAATTAGTTGAAGGCATGAAATACATGAAGTGTGCTGTATAATCCACGAGTTAACACGGTTGGTATTTAAACAGCATGTTGCCTTTTCCTCCCTTTGCCGCTGCCGTGTCAGATGTGGCAGTTTGAGGAGGAAAAGCTCGGATCGGTTGGGTTAAGCGTAGCACAGGTACTTCTGGGCATTAAAATGGTGTTATTTTTTCCCCTTAGAGGATGCTCTGAAAGGTGGGTGTGTAAGCAGACATTAAAAGTGAAGAAATACATCCCTTTTTTTAGCTTTTCTTCAATTACAAACATCACTTTCTGCATCTTCCCCACCTCCAAAATGTGCCGAGCAAGCCAAGCTTAACAAAATTCTAATTGCAGAGCAGAAATCTGCGCTCAATTACCTGTGCAACTCTTACACTCCTCCTTGACCTTTTTATATGCTACGTGAACAAAGGCAAGTCCAGTCAGACCGAATGAGAGCGTGCGTTCATCTTGCAGCAAAATACTTCATTTTGTACCGTTTGTGAAGCGGGTGGTAATTGTGGCTTTATCATTAAGTTCATTGTGTTTTGGTCCAGTTAAGAATCAAGTTGGCTACTTATCCATCCTCTGGACCACGTGTTTTACGAGTTCTTATCAATGATATCAAAGAACCGTGTGCTAAAGGTATCTGTGTATATATATATATGCAAAAATACACGTTTGTATACACATGTATTCATATACATACACACATGTATGTCTATATATTTATCAAGCAGGCTTAGCAATTACAATTTACTGCCCAGATGCCAACTGGGTTTTCTTGTCGAAAATGGCAAAAGGATTTATTTCTTTGTTTTCTGAAGCGTTGTATGATATTCAACCAAACCCCCGCGTGTCAATGTGTTGGTCTCACCCATTCTCATTGTCGTCATGCAGATGAAACCGTTGTTTTACTATGGAAACATGCGTCAGAACCTGGATTTTCTTGGGAGGAATTGAATCATCTCCCTTCATTCTGATTCGGGTTTGTTTGGGTGGTAGGGACCCGCTGTTAAAAGAGAAAGCGGCCTTGTTACTTGGATCATTTTTACTGGAATAATCTGTATTTGCAGAACAGCTGATGTGCCTGGAGAAAATTAAACGCTGTCCACTTGTTTTATGACCCAGTTACTGAAGTTGACTCCTGGTAGCTTGAATAAATTTGTAATCGGTATTTATTCATTTATTAGAAGAAAGAAATAACACAGTGGAACTGCTGTGGTGGCTGGAAGAGACGACGGCCCAACTCCTGTTCTCCGTTATGAAGGCCAAAAGACTAAATTTCAGTGAAAATGCCTTAAAACTTTATGCGTCGCTAAACTGGAGATGATCTTCATCATGTACCTTTGTATGAGACGGTGCTGGATTGTTGCTTATATGGGTATTAAAGCCGCTCGAGTTAAAAAGCAATTGCCAAACCCCACTTGAGGCCTGGGAGAAGGGGCAGTGCAGACATTATTACCTCAGGTGAGGTTACCTGTCTCTTTTATTTTAGCTGCTTATTTTCTGAGCCACGGTCCTGAGTTAAGATGAAAATTCTGATAGTGATGCAGCACAGGGAGATGGGGTGACGTTAGTAACGCTAAATAGCTTTTTATTGTGTGTGTTTGTCAGAAGCAGGTTGAGAAAATCAATGGATGGAAACCTCACCTCAAGTCAGCGATGTTTGTCTGGACGCTTATAAGAGTTTCACTTGAAATCTATTTTATTGGATAATAACGAGTCGCAGGGGTCTTGATACATCAGAGGGTTAATTAACGAACATCTGCGGAAAACACCGCTATTAAAATCGTTATGTCGGGCGTTCGTTACTGACCCCACGTCCCTTTGCTGGTGGATGTGGAAGCTGTGGCGGCCGCTTGTGTAAAAGGCAGGAAAATGAAACAAGTGCTGCAGCTTCGAGGAACCTCCAGGTTTTAAAACAGGTTTTAAAAGTTGTGTTTTTCAAGTAGTTACGAGGTTTTTTTCCCATCCCTGGAGGTAGATGCGCATTCACAGGTCTATAGTAATAGTCGTGCTAATTGACAATTAGCATAGATAATGAATGTAGTAGCACTGGTGGTGATAGTATTATCTAAATAGTTCTGGGGTTATTTTTTTACCTTTTCCCCCAAATGAAAAACAAAAGGAATTCTTGTTTCTTGTACAATAATGAAATTGGGTGATGCCTTGAGAGAATTAATTCTGGAAGGGTTTTTATTATTATGTTTCAGTTAAATTGATTTCATGGGCAACAAGAGGATTAGATAAAGCAGGTTGTGCAGTGTTAAACAGTATTCACGGCACCTAAAAATTGTCATTATTATTTCAGATTTCTTTCAGATTTTCAGAACTTATCAACGCATTAACAGCAAAAGTCCTACTACGAGCGGTGTATTGGCAACCATCAGTAGCTATAATATGAAATTTAACCAGAAATCAACAACAGAGCTTAAAGGTGGTGTTATCCTTATATGTTCAAAAGGGAAAGGGAGAAAGAGTGGTAGAGAGGGAAGGAAAACTAAGGTATAAGGGAGAGAGAAAGAGAGTAATATATATACTGAAGGAGAGCCAAAGAAATGGGCGTATAGAAAAAAGGAGAGAAGTAAAGAGTAGAGAGAAAGGAAGAAAGAGTGAGGGATCCAGTCTCTTATGGCCCCGCAGTGTGGATAACAGGACTTGTATGGTGCTGTGTGGCCTCGGTCTTCCACGGCGAAGATGCTGGGGTCATGAACACAGCGTCCTCCGATGTCTGGTTCAGAGCGAGGGTCCTCAGGGTGCTGGTCTTCCCTTGGTGAGGCCGAGCTGGTATTCCCTAAACCGTGCTGTTTTAGGTGAGCTTTTTATAACTCGCAGAGTAGAGTCTGGGGGGGGGGAAAGTGGTGACTGGGAAAAAGGGACAAGTCTGGATAAGTCCTGGGCCACGTTGAGGGGTCTCCGCCTTGCCCCGTCATTTACCCAGCTGGGCATATCAGGAGATGGGGCTATGTGCCCTGCAGCACATCGTCCATCTCCGGTTGATCAGCTGGCCCAACGCTGTGGCTTGTTAGCTTGTTGTTGATGTGTAGATCGCAATTCCCCTTGTTTTGGATGTGTCTTCTCCTGACTGAACTAGTTTCGCCACAATGTTTTCAGCCATGATCCTTATCAATACTCAACAACTAGTTTCTGTAGTGTCTATAGGCACTTTTTCTTGTTTTATACCCTCCCGTCTCCAGTGCTTCCAGACCGATACTATATTTCATATATATGTTAAGTAAATGCACATCACAGTAGTTCATCCTCCTCGGACTCCCAGCTTCTTATATTTTTTCAGGCTTCATTTGCAGTTGTTTTCCTTGCCCTGAAATCATCAATAGCTGGATATCATCATCTCTCCGCAATGTTGTATCTTTCCTCAGTGTGGTTTATCTCTCCGCAATGTCGTGTCTTTCCTCAGTGTGGTTTATCTCTGTGCGTTCCCCTCGAACCAGGGGCTGGAGGAGAATTTGAATCCACTGTTCCGTTTTTAACCAACTTGCCTCATTGAAAACCTATTGGAAAATGTCTCTTCCGCTTTGTAATCTCAGCTTCTGCTGCTTTGAACTCCAGTGTAACTCCAGGAGCTGGTGCAAGCCAGGAGGAGCCCAAAGTGTGTCAGTACAACCAAAATCTCGATGTTTCTGCAGCCGTCTCGGAGCCATAAACTGAAAATACATCTTGTTTTCAGTTGCTAGAAATTCATAGCAAAATACTAGAGATATCCTCAGATATGTTGAGAGTGTTATTCCAGTGTTTTTTTCCCCTCTTATGGTTCCCTCCAAGTCCCCTTCATTTGCAGTTTCATGCTCAGTGATTTAAAGATGAACCTGGGTGAGGAGTTTCCTCCAGCACAAACCTGTTCACCGAACACAGATGTTATCAGCAGCTGGTTTTATTTCCTTTATGAAGATCCCCGATTACAAGGAGCTGTTGTGATCTTCTCGCCCGACCTCTGTGTAAAACAAACCGTGGTGCTTTCCCTCAATTAATTCGTGTGCTTTAGAAAGTCTTGGCTGAGGGCTGGGGGAGAAATCAGCGACAATACAGCGTAACCTTTGATGTAAGTGCTTAATTACGCTCTGGAAATGAATCCCTGACCATTCCTCAAAGCCTGTCCAGCTTCGACCTTCCAACCTTTGGATTGTTTTTAATTAATTAATGAAGATTTTTATTTTTGGCAGTTCTGTATTTCATTCTTGCAGGCTGATCGCATCACCCCTTGGCCCTCTCTTCGCTAATCTAACAAGACCGAGCTCATGGCTTCTTGTATTTCTTTGCTCCAATTCCAGCCTTTTAATACCTTCCAGGCTCCTTCTGCGCATCCTTCCAGCCCTTTTCCTGCATTTCTCTTGGTTTCTAAGTGCTGGGGTTTCATTTGACATTCCAGATGTGAGACCGATACAGAGCGATGCTGTCAACTTTGCCTTCTGACAAAGCTGTATGCAGCCATTTCCAGTTAGCTAATTAATAGCTCTGGTCATAGTGGGACCTACTCTGTGTTGATTATCTTCAATGACAAACTTTTTATAGTAATTATTTTCATAGGTATTTGAAATGGGCCAAGTTCTGGTCCATTCGATGCAGGAAGGTGTTGATGTGGCCACTCTTGGATGTGCTTTCACTGGCTTATTAAGCTACTTCTAATTACTGTTGTCTTAAAAACTAAGACCAAATTTAGACTGGAAATCAGTTTTGCCCAATGAAAGAGAAACATTCAAAAATAATCTTGTTATTTTGACTTCTGCCAAGTCCTTGGTGTAAATGTAACTTTATCTCTCGTTATCTATTTAAAGCGAAATTTGTCATCATCATGTGAACACTGGTTAGGCAAGATCTGTGTTCCCTAAATCCGTGTTGCTGGACATGAATTCTATTACTCTGCCTTAATTCTTTTTTAATAGAGTCTTCTGTCATCGTTTGGTGATTTTTCTCCCTGATCAATAGGAGGTGGAGAGGCCACTGATTACCTGGTCATCCCATTTGCCCTTGCAAAATTCATGGCATGGTGTTAGTTGACATTTGATTATTTTCTGGATCTCCCCCCAAATCTATGAAGGCATAATGAAAATCAATGAGTTTGTAACCGCCGTGATTTTTTTGATGGAGCAAATTGTTCACACCACACCATCCGTCTTAATTCGGAGCATCTGAGGATGTGAAATACTGATTTACAGATTTTAATTGATGGAATAGGACTTCAGAGCTCAGGGTTCTTGTCTGAAACCCCACAAGAGGTTCAAATAATGAATGAATTGAGCTGTCACCCCATGGCCAGACGCATTTTCTAGGTCTATCTTGAGCACTTGAAGACATCACAACTTACACAACTTCTCATGGGACTCAACCAAAGCATTAAAATGTGGATATTGAGAGCTGCAGGTGGAGAAAGCGCTTTGTTCTCTTGCTTTAGCTACAGCTTTACTTGTTTGACATCGATGTAAATGTTGTACATTGGCAGCAGAATTCAACCGCTGAACCCAAAGTCCTCGTTCTAGATGAATGGGATGTTGCAAACTTTACATTCACCTGTAAATCTTGCTGTATGTCTATGTGATCAATGTCTAACGAGGTTTTTGATCGATGGTTGAGCAAGTGCTAATCAGGTGTTACGAGACCAAATCAAGAAATCCCTCGGTTGGTTTAGACAAGCTCCTGTTTGCTTAAGCATGAGAACATCTGGTTTTTCTTTTCGTTTAAGTGGATTTTAAGCTTCGAACTTGCTGTGGCTTCTAACATTGAATTATGATGCTTATTAAAACCCCCTCGCAGGACTATGAGAGCAGAACAACTGCATGACTTGAGCTGTCGAGGGGATAAATGGAAGCTGATGACAGCGGGTGACGGCCACGCGATGCACAACGCAAGGAGACCTGGAAACTTGGGGCTGTTTATTGCTTTGAGGCGAGATTTTCAGACTGACCCACACGTTCTTCGTATTTCTTGAGAATTATAAGGGTTTTAGGCTTCGTTTTAGCCCAATGTAGGGTGTGTTGGAGATCGCTCCCGCTTGACTGTGAGTTGTCACAGCTCAGCTGCGCTTTTATTTATTATAGTTAATGATTTTGTTCTGAAGAATTAGTGTAAGTGTTGAATACTGGAGCACAAAGAGCTTTTTTTCTTCTTTATTTCCCAATCTGTGGCATTTTCAGAACTGTTTTGAGTATCAAACCGCAAACTCAATCTTTGTTTTGGTATTTCGCTTTTTAACCAACAGGAATATTCCATTAATTCTGAACTCAAACTTCTTGTAATCTTGGAGCCAAATACTGTACAAAATGCTTTACATTTCCAAGTCCTTGATATAAATTGACAGCAGAGCTGCAGAATCCATTCGAAATACATTCCATCCATAATGGGAGAACAAACTGCTAAGCATTCTTCTTTATATTTTTTCAAACTTGATTAAGTTGGAGGGTTTAATTACATTTCTGTGGCGATTTCAGGGTTGTTAAATAGAGAGGATGATAATGCAAAGACGTGAATACAGACGGATTTGGTAAATTACTGTTAAAAATTAACACTGTTTATTTTTACTCTTAATAATTGTGCATTTTGAAAGCTTGCTCTCAGGTAAAGTTTTAATTGAGATGTTTTAGGAGTTGAAGTTTCTTCATGTTTGTATTATGTTCTTCTTCTCCCCAGCTGTCCCGAATTGTTTCTAATTAGGAAGACGATACCATTTGCCTGGATATTTATTCATATGTAATTTGTTTAAACTTAAACAGTGCAGCACTGATCTATTTCTTTCATTACAGACAACTCTTTGATGGGCTTTGACGGGCTAATTATGAAAATGGAACACATTACTAATAGCCTCAGAGTAGTTTTCTGAAAATAAATAATGACTTTGCGAATGCACTGACAAAAGTGAACTTTTAAAGGGTTTCTTTCCATATTCAGACACAAGAAAATGAGAAGTGAATGGCTTGGGGGTCTCTTTCTGCTTCTGCAACGTTGACGTTGTTTCAACAGCAGCAAATATCAGACTACAAGGGTCTCACAAAGGGGACCCCCAAGCCCTTACTGAGCATCTTGCACTAAAGGAAAATCAATTCTAAATTACACTGGAGGCTGTAGGAATTCTTATTTTCAGCTTTACAAGCAGAATGTTTGGTTTGGGAGCAATTAAAGGGCAATTTTTGCATCATTTCCTGGACTTTTTTTCCAACAGCACCTGCACCCACACACGGATGGTTTTTATTTCTACATGTATAGAAAATAATAGGCATACATATGCGTGTGTAAAATACACTTCTGTAAGTGAACAGATCAGTATTGTTGACCTTTGTGTTTTGAAGAGCTGTGGTGTGTAATGAGTCTGTAAAGTCGAGCCAATAACCCACCCACCGCCTCCCTGCTGATAGAACCGCTTTTGGGACAGCGGGGACTTGTGGCAAGTGCCTTTGGTACCAGATTGAGTTGGTCAAATAATGCAACATAAGCTTTAGCAGAGTAGAGACTCTAAGATAACATTTCTGAAAATAAAGCAAGGTTTGTGCTAGAACTGCTGAGTCTTTTATTAGTTTGGAGTCCTACGGATTGCCTAAAGATCCTAAACATTCAAGTTACACTATGATGCTGTTTTATTCCCCATGCTGAGTTCCCTGTTGTTCTTTTGGCAGATGCTGCTGACCGAGTATCTGGACATGAAGAACACCCGCACGGCCTCGGAGCCATCGGCCCAGCTCAGCTACGCCAGCTCGGGGAGAGAATTCGCAGCCTTCTTCGCCAAGAAGAAACCTCAGAGGCCTAAAAACCCTTTGTTCAAGTAAGTGCTGGGCCGGTGTTAAAGCTGCGCCTAAGCTGTCTGTGGTGCCTCAAGCGCCGCACGGCGCTGGCTGCTGATCTTGATTTCACAGCCTGAGTTTTGAGATGGAGATTTAATGCCCGAAGCCGGAGCTTCGGGAAGGTCTCTGTGGTGGATTCATCGCTGGTTTTTAAAGTGTAGCTTGTTCCAGGGCTCGTCTTGGGAATGGGATCCCATTATACCCACTGCTCGAAGCGTGCAGTGATACATTCTGCCTATCTTTGTCCGTGGTAAATTCAGGACCTGTTACAGAGAGTGATAAAGGGGACTGGACAAAGAGAATTAAGATAAGTGTATAATTACTAGATAGTGAGAGGATTAACTGCTTAGTCTAACTCTGAATGAGAGTTCAATGAATTAAGTAGTTGGGAGGAGAGCGTAAGACAGAGGATTAGAGGCTGGATGGTCAAGGGAAGGATTTGGGGGAACAAATTTAATGTGCAAGAAGAAATAGTTGGTGAGCTGCGCTGTTAGGAGAGATGCTCTTGTTGTTACATCTCTGTGTCTGTTCACCTCTCCAGGGATGGTGACTCCAGCACTGCCCTGGGCAGCCTGTTCCAATGCCCCACAGCCCTTTGGGGAAGAAATTGTTCCCCACATCCAACCTCAACCTCCCCTGGTGCAACTTGAGGCCGTTTCCTCTGCTCCTGGCGCTTGTTCCTGGGGAGCAGAGCCCGACCCCCCCAGCGCTAAGCTCCTTTCAGGCAGTTGCAATAAGGTTGTTCAGAATTGTTGTTTTACAATGAGGTTGTTCGAAAGCAGGAGCAAGTTTCACGGTAGATTGAAGGGAATGGCAGAGCTGTGGTTGGAACACCCGCAGCTTGCGTCTTTAACCTTTTCACCGCGCTCAGCTGCAGCAGGAACAGCGTCTGAGCATCCTCAGCCACCCCTCTGGACCAGAAGCTGCTGCAGGGCTCATGTTGTCCTTCACTCCCCATCTGAGCAGTGAGAAACCTTATGATGCTTTGCAATCCAGAATAGTGGTTAAAAAAAAATACAGATTGTAGTGGAATATTTGCTCGAGAGGCAGCGATTGGAAATGAACTCATGTTGTCATCCCGTATTAGCTGGAGATGGGGATCCATGAAGTTCGGGTGTTTTTAATATAGAACCTCTTATCTGTGATCAGAGGTAGATCTTTATATGGTGGGGAATTAATGCAGGAGCTTCAGTAATCGGAAAGGTTGGGAGTGATGGGCTGTTGGGGGCAAGTAGGAGCTTCATGTTCTGCATCTTCTTTACAGCCTTGTTTTTTCAGCTAAAACTTATTTATCCATTATCCAGAACTCCCAGTGCTTTGCTCCGTGCGTATCTGGTGCTGATGTTGTTATAGTACCAGAGGCCCCTGTTAGAAATCCAAGTGTTTTCCACTGCCATGTCTCCCTCACACAGAATGAGCTGTCTGGGTGTAATATTCTGTTATTAGGAGCTTAACTGTTGCCTGGAGGATTTCAGAGGTGCATCCTGCCCCTGTCAACCCATGGTAAATTCATCCCTGCCCTTTTTATTTGTTTGTTTTAACACTCCTATGACTGTTTGGCTGGAGAATTCCCCTCTTTGAATTTACTCTTGACTTGCAGATGTGTATTGAAGCAAAATAGGGCTGCTCACCTTTTCATACGGTGTCATTTCTTGGGTGTACTCGGACCATTTAAGTTGGAGGACTAAGGACGCTCTGATGCACCTCCAGCAGTTTGGAGCTGTGTGTTAGTTTGTCAGCAGGGAGTGAAGATGGGTGTAATTGTTCAAAGCGAAGGTGCGTAACCTCGTAGGAGCAAGACGTCTCTTACCGCTCACCGGCTTGTCACCAAGTCATTGCCGGCACGGCGGTGACAGCAGCATTTATTGGGAGCTCTTATTTGGTTATCTGTCTCCTGTCAGCTGTCACTGTATCTACGGAAATCTCCCTTGAAATGGAATTTCTCAGCCCGCTGAGAGATGTACATTTGATGGAGCGTTAGTCTTGTCTCCTCTCCCATCTTTAGGCTCTTTTTTCTTGCCTTCCCATCAGCTCTGTCCGAATCGGAGGAGCCGTCTGCGTCTCATCGGAATATCTGCATTTAATTCCTCACTTCAGAAGCCTCTTAGAGCCGTGCTCCACCTCGCCTTTCACTCCCAGGTGGATGCAGGTGTTTGTGCCCTATCCTGGGATAGCTTGCTGTCAGCTAATTTTATAATTACCAGTATTTTTCCTAATTGCGTGTTGTAGAAATAATGGGAAGAACGAGGACGCCTCAATTGTGTCCTGCTGTCTGGAAATCAGTAACTGGCTTCAGTTTCCCTATCTTCAAAATGACTTTAAGTCTCTAGGGGAAGAAAAGTCATGATGGATTTATTTGTTTTAATTGTGGGCTTAAAAAAAAGAACATTTCAGAACGATTTCTTCCTGGAAAGGGCATTGGAACAGGCTGCCCAGGGCAGTGGTGGAGTCACCATCCCTGGAGGGGTTGAACAGACACGGAGATGATGTTCTTAGGGACATGGTTTAGTGCTGATGTTGGGTTAATGGTTGGACTTGATGATTCTTAAGCATCTTTTGCAACCAAAGTGATTCTACAATCACAAACCTGGCTTTCTCCTCAGCCACAAGGTAGCCAAGTGCACGTTCAGGTTGCCATCTCCCTACAGATCGGATTTTCAGCTGGGAATTGGACGTTGGTGGGAAAGGAGTGAATTGTACCAGCAGATGTTGAACACCCCATGCATTCGTCTCAGGCTTGGCTGTAATTATGTCTAATTCTGTGTAAAAATATTTTGAAAGCTTTGCTGTGGCAGGATCAGCAATGAGGAAAAGAGCTACAAGAGTAGAGGAGTTAAGTGGGAATAGCAATGTGGGAGAAGAGCAGAGGAGGGGAGATAAGCGGAGAGAGACTGGATGGATGTGGGAAAGAAGCAGATGTGATGAGATCCTTCAGCAAAACCCTCTGCAGGGCTCTGAGGGATCATCCGAGTTGCTCTTTCAAGGAGAACACTGAGGTTTGTTGCTGTTTCCCTTGACCTGAAGCTTCTGGTTTTGATGCTCGGAGAAGACCTGTGAGCCATGGCCGTAGTGTTGCCCTTCATATCTCACTGGGGAGCAAAGGGAACACATCATAAATATGGAGCCAAGAATTTCCTGTTCATTTAATTAAAGTTTTATGTGTTTGTTGTATTCTGATAGATGGTTCTTAGTTCAGTTGCAATAATACCGACATTCACAGTCCAAATTGGGGCAGTAAAGCCTCATTAATAGTATTATAATAACCTTAACACTGCTCCAGGAGAAAGCTTACAAAAGCTGTTCTCTGGTGGGATGCTCGTGTTTCCAGCACTGAGGCTGATCCAGTTTTCCTTAGCAGGAGAGTTGAGGAGGAGACAGGGCATGTTACAGCAAATCATCAGCGTCTTGAGTTTGATGTTGGTGAGAGATGGTTTCCCTCTACGTCTTGTGTCCACTTTGGCTGTTTGAAGATGCTTTGTCCCCATCACCTCCTCTATTCCCCTGGTCCCCAGTGCTGGTGGCAGAGCTGCCCAGTCCATCCTGGGCACTCAAAGGGCCCTTGGCCTCATCACTGAGCTCAGGCAGGTTGGACCCAAAACCCTTGGCCATGGGATACTTGTGACCACAGGGACACCCAGCTCAGGGCACGGCAAACCCGGAGCTGTGCTGATGCTCCCCAGTGGCAGCTCAGAGCTCGTGGTCTTTCACTATCAATGGCAGAAATCATGTTTATGGGTGACAGGAGTTGGAAAATACACCTCCAGCTCTCAGATGAATTTTTGTGCTGTGATGGAGCTGTAAGATAATTTAGTACTCTCTGGTGTCCAGGAGAATGTTAGTGTTTCATTTTTATGTATATAGCAATTTAGATGGTTCAAACCTATGGCTTTGCTTTGGGTTTTACTGTTTCTTGGGGCCATTCCTACTGGGTGCTCCCAGTTGATACAGCAGGTGCTGGCAGAGCTCTGTTGACTGGGGATGCAGAACGTGGTGCGTCAGTCATGGAGTTTTATAGGAACAATGTGCTTTTGTCCACTTGGATAATTTTGCTCTGACGTTCAGGGAATCACAGAATGGGCTGGGTTGGAAGAGACCTCAGAGATCATCCAGTCCAACCCTTGGTCCAACTCCAGTCCATTGACCAGATCATGGCACTAAGTGCCATGTCCAAGATCCTTCTTATCTGGAGCTGACCAGTACTGCTATGGATGACAAACTGACTGGATTTATTATTGGTTCTCATTGCAGGTTCGAGTCCTCCTCCCATGCCATTAGCATGAGCGCCTATTTGCGTGAGCAGAGAAGGGAGCTGTACAGCAGAAGTGGAGAACTTCAAGGTGGGAAAATCGATCGTGTGCTAGTTTAGATCATTCTGTTTTGCAGGAGCTTGAATATCCTGTCCGTGCTACACGTCAGGGTGTTAATACCTCTCTCCTTTGCCACACAGGCTGCAAAGCTCTTCAGTTTTTAAACTCAGTGTATTTATTCTTATTATGTTGTGAAGCAGCAGGATTTATCTTTATTCCCTCTTCAGCTGGAGGTCTAGATCTTAAAAATACTCATACAACAACGGATGAAATGCAGAAAATCTCACCATGAGCATTGCTTTTGAATGTGATAATTAACCTGTGTTACTTTGGGAGCTGAGCTTAGTCATCTCATGTTTGAAGTTATAAAAGTCTGTTGTATGGACTAAAGTGACCAATTCTTTCGTTTGTACAACACTTGAAGAGTCGCGGAGTGTTTGAAAATGGTGGATTTGGTTCCTGCTGGTTCCTGTTGCTTGTGGCCAGTGCTGCAGACACACAGACAAGTGTTCTGTCAAGTTTCGTTTGTTTTCCTGAATATTCTAATTGATGAAAATGTTGGTTTGGGGAGCAAAATCAATGGAAGATCTTCAAGCTGTCATAACATATAGAAGGAGTAAATTCTCACGTATCATCTATTCTAGATTCTCATTGGGATAATTGTAACAAGAAAATAATACGTACTCTTCAGATATTATGGTGATGGGCAAGGGTAGAATTTCTCCTTTAAATCTTACTCAGGATGATTTTCGCTTGGCTTTTAATTGAGGATGTTACATAATTTACAAGAGAATTTTGAGATGGCGTAGTGTTTCTTCCCTCCATTTGTAAATGAGTTGTTGTCCTCAGTGGCAAGTTAAATGCACAACGGTGTGAAAAGAAGCCTGGAGGGACACACAGTGTCCTTGTGGTCAGATTGCTTCGTTTAGGTGGCTCTACAGAGATGATCTTAGTATTGATGATTAAGGATATAATGATTCATTCTGTGGTGAATATTCAGCTATTTCTGGGTGGACTGTGAAGGAAGAGTCTGAAATTATGATGTACCAAAGCTGACAGTTGCCCACACTGTGATATGACACTATACAGGAATAAATAAAGTGGAGATACCCATCTTCTCAATTGTGGCATCACCGCTTACACACCCTTGGAAGGTGTTTGGCTTACGGCTCTTTATCTGTTGAGGCTCAGGTTCTCACCTTCTAAATCTGTAACATGCTCTTATGTCCAGGATCAACTGAAAGAGGATCTTGTGAAGCGGAAGCTGTTTTATGGCACCATCATTTTCTTATACCAGTGGGCAGTAGGATTTAACGAGTTCCTTCTCACAAAATCACAGAGTGGTTGGGGTTGCAAGGGGCCTCTGGAGATCACCCAGTCCGACCTGGATTAACGCAGGGTCACCAGAGCAGATCACACAGGAAGGTGTCCAGGTGGGTTTGAATGTCTCAGAGAAGGAGACTCCACAACCTCTCTGGGCAGCCTGGGCCAGGCTCTGGCACCTCAAAGGAAAGAAGTTTCTCCTCATGTTCAGATGGACCCTCCTGTGCTTCAGTCTGTGCCCATTGCCCCTCATCCTGTCGTTGGGCACCACTGAACAGAGTCTGGTCCATCCTCTGACACCCACCCTGGAGATATTTATAACCATTGATGAGATCCCCTCTCAGCTTCTCTTCTCCAGCTCAACAGCCCCAGCTCTCTCAGTCTCTCCTCATCTGAAAGATGCTCCAGACTCCTCATCAACTTGATATCCCAGCACTGGACTCCCTCCAGTAATTCCTTGTCCTTCTTGATCTGGGAAGCCCAGAACTCCAGATGTGGCCTCCCCAGGGCAGAGCAGAGGGGGAAGAACAACCTCCCTGACCTGCTGGTCACACTTTTCCTAATACACCCCAGGGACCATTGGCCTCTTGGCCACAAGGGCTTCTCCACAGCTCTGTACTACAAACCACATGGGTTCAAAGCCAAGAATTTTGAAGCGGTTGAGCACTAAGTTCAGAGCAACAGTGGGACCATCAGGGGACCCCTACCACTTGCCTCCAAAATTTCGTGTCTGTTTGGGATGATTCCTGTTGCCTTCTTTCATTCCCAGTTACCTCCACACCCTCACCTGCCCAGTTGTTGCTTTGAAAGATGTCAGAGTGACTCCCTATAGATATAAGAGGAATCTGGAGGCACCACTTGTCATGAGTGGGAGGTTGTGATTTTTTCAGGAGAGGAAGATGCGGAAAAGCTGCTCACAATTCCAGCTGAGGGGTTGGAGAAAACACAACCTACGAGCTGACAAAGAAATAAAGAAGAAAGTACAGGAATTAGTGCGGACGGGGACAAGATTATCTTGCCCTTTCTGAATGAGTTGGAAGAGCTTGAACGTGATGCAATAGGTGACAAAAAGTCCATGTAGGGAGTCAATATGGACAATAGATGAGGTGACTTTGCTGAGGAATTTTGCAGTGTAACCATCAAGAGAAGTTTCCCTTTGAACCTTTGTGTTAAAAATGTCCAATCTTTTCTTGCTATTATAAGCTGCTGTTCCCTTTTAGGTGGGTCATTAATCTTCTCAAATCCCAGACCACAGCAAGATCTGCATTTTGATATATTTCTTTTTTCCTCCTTTTTTAAAGAGATATACAAATGAATTGTTCAGTCAGGTTGCTGTAATGCAGGCAGGTGACACTGTTTCTTATGTGAATGCCCCACAGTTTCTTGTCCTGAGAGCTGGATCTACAGGCTCGATTTTTCAGTGGCCACAGGGGGAGGGTGGCTTGTTAGGAAATATTTTTCCTGAATAAGATCTTCAAAGAAACATAGGCATTAAAAAAAACCGCAAACTTGTAAAAGTTCGGTTCATGCCAATTTTTTTGAAGTAAGAATTTAATTTAAATAGTCTTAATGTCTGAAGATCAGAGGAATGCTTTGTCATTAACCTCTTTCATTTGGACTGAGTGCACACATTATCCTTCAATGCGAAAGGGGACCTGCTGTAAGTCATTTAGAGATGGAAGGATTCCAGGTTCCAGTATAAGTTGGGGAATGACCTATTAGAGAGCAGTGTAGGGGAAAGGGACCTGGGGGTCCTGGGGACAGCAGGGTGACCATGAGCCAGCACTGGGCCCTTGTGGCCAGGAAGCCAATGGTACCTGGGGTGGGTTAGAAGGGGGTGGTCAGTAGGTCAGAGAGGTTCTCCTGCCCCTCTGCTCTGCCCTGGGGAGACCATACCTGGAATATTGTGTCCGGTTGTGGCCCCTCAGCTCCAGAAGGACAGGGAACTGCTGGAGAGAGTCCAGCGCAGGGCAACAAAGATGCTGAAGGGAGTGGAGCATCTCCCGTGTGAGGAAAGGCTGAGGGAGCTGGGGCTCTGGAGCTGGAGAAGAGGAGACTGAGGGGTGACCTCATTCATGTTTACAGATATAGAAAGGGTGAGTGTCAGGAGGATGGAGCCAGGCTCTTCTCGGTGACAAACAATGATAGGACAAGGGGCAATGGGTTCAAACTGGAACACAGGAGGTTCCACTTGAATTTGAGAAGAAACTTGTTGAGAGTGAGGGTACCAGAGCCTGGCCCAGGCTGCCCAGGGAGGTTGTGGAGTCTCCTTCTCTGCAGACATTCAAACCCGCCTGGACACCTTCCTGTGGAACCTCAGCTGGGTGTTCCTGCTCCATGGGGGATTGCACTGGATGAGCTTTCCAGGGCCCTTCCAACCCCTGACATTCTGGGATTCTGTGATCCTTCTGTGTTATTGCACTGAAATCAGAGGAGGGAGACTTAGGCCATGTATTTTTTTTCCTTGAAGTTGAACGCACAAGTTCCTTACCAGTTGTAATTAAAAAGAGGGTGAAGGAAAAAAAGGTGAGTACATAACTCAAAGGGGGATGGGGTTGTAGTTGGGCTTGCCCCCGAGGGGCAGCATTCTAAAACAGATGAGGACCGGGTGGCCTCCTGTGCCCCTAGGGAGAAATTGGTGTGCTCTGCTCGCTCCCTGAAATGCCTGTACACCAATGCGCGCAGCATGGGGAATAAGCAGGAGGAGTTAGAATCCTATGTTCGGTTGGGAGATTATGATCTGGTGGCAATTACAGAAACGTGGTGGGACAGTTCACATGACTGGAATGTGGTCATGGATGGCTACGCCCTTTTCAGGAAAGACAGGCCAGCCAGGCGTGGTGGTGGAGCTGCTCTCTATGTGAGAGAGCAACTGCAATGTACTAAATTCTGCCCAGGAGCGGATGAGGAACGAGTTGAGAGTGTATGGGTCAGGATCAAGGGGCAGGCTGGTAGGGGTGATACTGTTGTAGGTGTCTATTACAGGCCACCAGATCAGGCTGAGGAAGTTGATGAGGCCTTCTATGCGCAGCTGAGAGTGGCCTCACAGTCACAGGCCCTGGTTGTTGTGGGTGATTTTAACTTCCCTGATGTTTGCTGGAAGGACCATTCAGCCAGCCAGCCACAGTCCAGGAGGTTCCTCCAGTGCATTGATGATAACTTCCTCATGCAGATGGTGGAGGAGCCGACCAGGAGAGGTGCACTGCTGGATCTCATCCTCACTAACAAAGAGGGTCTGGTTGAAGCAGTAAAGGTTGAGGGCTGCCTGGGTTGCAGTGACCACGAGATGGTGGAGTTCAGCATCTCGTGTGGCAGGAACAGAATAGCAAGTAGAATTGCAACCCTGGACTTTGGCAGGGCTAATTTCGGCCTTTTCAAGCAACTGCTGAGGGAAACCCCATGGGCAAGACTGCTTGAAGGAAAAGGGGCCCAAGAGAGCTGGATTGCATTCAGAGATTGCTTCTTCCATGCTCAGGATCAGAGCATCCCCACACGTAGGAAGTCGAGGAAGGGAGCCAGAAGGCCTGCGTGGTTGAATAGGGATCTGTTGGGTATGCTCAAGCAGAAGAGGCGAGTTTACAGGTCATGGAAGCCGGGACTGGCCACTTGGGAGGAATATAAGGCTGCTGTTAGAGGATGCAGGAAGGCAGCTAGGGTAGCCAAGGCCTCCTTAGAATTACAGCTGGCGAGAGGGGTCAAGGACAGCAAGAAGAACTTTTTCAAATACATAGCAGATAAAACTAATACCAGAGGCAATGTAGGCCCACTGATGAATGAGGTGGGTGCCCTGGTGGCAGAAGACACAGAGAAGGCAGAATTGCTGAATGCCGCCTTTGTCTCTGTCTACTCCGCTGGAGGATGTCCTGGGGAACCCTGTACCCCTGAGACCCTGGATGAAGCCAGGTTAATGGAGGAGTTTGCTTTAGTCGATGAGGACTGGGTTAGGGAACAATTAAGTAGTCTGGACGTCCATAAATCCATGGGTCCAGATGGGATGCATCCGCGGGTGCTGAGGGAGCTGGCTGAAGTCATTGCTAGACCGCTATCCATCATTTTTGCCAAGTCTTGGGAAACGGGAGAGGTGCCCGAGGATTGGAGGAAAGCAAATGTCACTCCAGTCTTTAAAAAGGGCAAGAAGGAGGACCCGGGTAATTATAGACCGGTCAGCCTCACCTCTGTCCCTGGGAAAGTAATGGAACAGCTTATCCTTGGTGCCATCTCAAGGCACATCAGGGATAAGAGGGTCATTAGGGGCAGTCAGCATGGCTTTACCAAGGGTAAGTCATGCTTGACCAACCTCATAGCCTTTTATGAGAATGTAACAAGGTGGATGGATGATGGCAGAGCGGTGGATGTGGTCTACCTTGACTTCAGTAAAGCCTTTGACACAGTCCCTCACAGCATCCTCACAGCTAAATTGAGGAGGTGTGGTCTCGACAATAGAGTAGTGAGGTGGGTTGCAAACTGGCTTAAAGAGAGAAGCCAGAGAGTGGTGGTCAATGGTGCGAAGTCCAGTTGGAGGCCAGTATCTAGTGGAGTGCCTCAGGGGTCAGTACTGGGGCCAATATTATTCAATATATTCATTAATGATTTAGACGAGGGAATTGAGTGTACTATCAGCAAGTTTGCTGATGACACTAAGCTGGGAGGAGTGGCTGACACGCCAGAAGGCTGTGCCGCCATCCAGCGGGACCTGGACAGGCTGGAGAGTTGGGCGGGGGATAATCTGATGGAATTTAACAAGGGAAAGTGTAGAGTCCTGCATCTGGGCAGGAACAATCCCAAGTTCCAGTGTAGGTTGGGGCATGACCTATTAGAGAGCAGTGTAGGGGAAAGGGACCTGGGGGTCCTGGTGGACAACAGGATGACCATGAGCCAGCACTGTGCCCTTGTGGCCAGGAAGGCCAATGGCATCCTTGGGTGTATTACAAGGGGGGTGGTCAGTAGATCGAGAGAGGTCCTCCTTCCCCTCTACTCCGCCCTGGTGAGACCCCATCTGGAATATTGTGTCCAGTTCTGGGCCCCTCAGTTCAAGAAGGACAGGGAACTGCTGGAGAGGGTCCAGCGTAGGGCAACAAAGATGATTAAGGGAGTGGAGCATCTCCCTTATGAAGAAAGGCTGAGGGAGCTGGGGCTCTTTAGTTTGGAGAAGAGGAGACTGAGGGGTGACCTTATTAATGTTTATAAATATATAAAGGGTGAGTGCCACGAGGATGGAGTCAGGCTCTTCTCAGTGGCAAACAATGATAGGACAAGGGGCAATGGGATCAAGCTGGAACACAAGAGGTTCCACTTAAATTTGAGAAAGAACTTCTTCTCAGTGAGGGTAACGGAGCACTGGAACAGGCTACCCAGGGAGGTTGTGGAGTCTCCTTCCCTGGAGACATTCAAAGCCCGCCTGGACACCTTCCTGTGCGACCTCACCTAGGCGTTCCTGCTCCAGCAGGGGGATTGGACTAGATGATCTTTTGAGGTCCCTTCCAATCCCAAACATACTGTGATACTGTGATACTGTGATAACTCAAATATCTCCTAGATTAACACAGACATGATGCCCCAGGATATTGTCAGAAGTACAGTGGCAGAGGTGATTTCTTCTTCTTGGAGCTTTCTTGTCAACCCTGCGCTGTGGAATCAAATCTGCGGGTTTATCCCTGGCTGGTAGGGCCAACAACCTGGAGCCTCATTGCAGCTTTTCCTTCCATGGAGGCAACATGTTTATCCAATCCTTACAAAAGGAATAATTTACTGCTTTTGAGATCCACGCCTCTGCCACGTTTGGTGGGAATTGGCTCACGAGCTCAATTGGTGTGAGGATGGGACAGACAGAAGATGAGATAACTCTTATTTTCATCGGAAACCAGGCTAAAATGTCGCTGTATTTTGCTGCAGAGGTGGCCGCTTGTCACTGGATGGTGAAATAAATCCCGTGAGTGCACCTTATTTCATTCCACTGCTGCCTTCACTTCCCAATGATTTCATGGGAATAAAAGGAAAATATGGTTTTTGCTTGTGGCGGCAGGGAGGTGTCACTGGGGCTGCACACTGGGGCAGGAGGGAAGTCTACAGGGAACTTGAGGGTTTTTTCATTAAATTCAATGTAATTGACATCTGAAAACCATAATTTCAAGCAAAAATTTAAAGAAATACCACTGCTGTTCAGCATAGTATCTGTGCATGTTTAGATTTCTGAATTTGTGTGCTGGTAATGGTTTTGAAAGGCACTAACTCAGGTTCTAATTTTGTTGTGTTGAACATGATGTGGATGTGATAATGTGTGTAGTATGTCATACAACAGTTTGTGTTGAAGGGGCCTTCAAAGCTCCTCCACTTCCCCCTCTGCCATGAGCAGGGACATCTTCAGCAGCTCAGGTTGCTCAGAGCCCTGTCCAGCCCGGCCTGGGATGTCTCCAGGGATGGTTCATCCACCACCTCCCTGGGCAACCTGGGCCAGGCTCTCACCACCCTCAGGGGAAAAAAATTTCTTCATGTCCAGCCTGAATCTCCCTCCTTTAGTTTAAAACCATCACCTCTTGTCCTATTGCAATAAGTCCTGCTAAAAGGTCTGTCCCCATCTTTGTTCTCAACCCCTTTTAAGTATGGAAGGGTGTAATGAGGTCTCCCCGGAGCTTCTCTTCTCCAGCTGAACACCCCAACTCTCTCAGCCTGTCCTCCCAGCAGAGCTGTTCCAGCCTCGGTCATTCCTGTGGCTCCTCTGACCCCTCTCCAGCAGGTCCATGTGTGTCCTGTGCTGAGGACCCAGAGCTGGACCAGCACTGCGGGAGGGTCTCACCACAGTGGGGCAGAGGGGCAAGATCCCCTCCCTGACCTGCTGCCCACGGTCCTTTTGGTGCAACCCATTGCTGCTCCCATTGCCAGGTCGTGTTGAGCTTCTCACCAACCAGCACCCCAAGTCCTTCTCCTCAGGGCTGCTCTACCTGAAAGGCTGAGTTTTTACGTGATCTTTACCAGCACAGTCTCCTCACACAAGCGTCTTGAGGTCTCTCTTCCAGGGGGTTGACCTGTTGGTGTTTTCTGGGGCAGAGAGGCAATGGCAGGAGCTGCATTCTGGAAATGCCACTCAATTAAGAAAAATCAGTGATACCCACAACAGGAGCAAAAGGAGCTGTGACTGAAAATGGAAAGCTCAGGGGATGATAATCCTTATTTCAGAAGGCGTATAATCTGAACTGGTGATCATTCTAACTCGTCGATGGCCTCGTGTGCTGGGATTTGGAAGGCCCGAGGTAGGAGAGCTCGGAGGGCACGAGGTGTCTCGCCAGGAGCTGCTCGCTCTTGGCTGATAGTTGTCCAAGGTGATGTTGGTTACAGGCTCCTTCAAAATCCATCGGCTGCTATTTCCGAGTCCTGTGGCCACAGGGAATTCACATAGCTGTGTGTTGTGGTCACGGTAACCACAGCCTCAGTGCATTTGATCAGTAGAAATGGGAAAAGATGGGGTATTTTTTAATACACTGTGAAAAATCTGAAGAGCCTCGAGGGTGCCGGTCAGGATGGAAAACAACATCAGGCTTCTCCGTTATCTGTGTGCATCCAGGCCCCACCAGTTCAGAGCAAGGTCAGATTTTCTTATGTTATACACTTGGGCTGTTTTTAAGAATGAAATGTGAGGTGTTCCCGATCAGCTGTTGTTCCCATGGATGATAATGGACTCAGCAAGTCTTAAAATTTGGATTTGGTATTTCTCTTCACCCTGGAAGCTCAGTGCACTTCAGCATTGATCAAACCTCTCAGTGTCTATGAGGGGTAGGATTTTATTTGGATTGGAAGATCCACCTTTCAGTCTTTAGTTAGATCGCACTGATTTGGGTCTGAATACCTTATGGTATTAATATATATATATACACACACACACACACATAGTGGTTTGGACCCATTTGATACAGGTATGGGTTGAATGAGGCGCCCTTGAGAAATTCCTGCCTGCTGGGCTTTTCTGCTCTGGAAGAAGGTTGAAAATATTCGTGTGTTGTCTTTGTGCCTTTTTGTGTCCTCGCTGATCCTATTACTTGGGCATCTCGCAGGTGAGTTTGTGCTCGAATTATCACTGCAAGTTGGTGTGGACAAGGAAAGCAGAAATAAGTCAAGTGGCTTTGCAGAGAAAGTCCTTAATAGAACTAAGAATGAAGTTCATGTCCCAGAGCAGCGTTCCCCAAACTGCTGGGCGCATTTTGTGTGCTGAACTGGAACAGCAAAAATGCTTTGTTTCTTAATGTAGTTACAGAAGCAGTTTTAGTCCAGAGCAGCCCTGTGGCGCAGTGCACTTCTCTTTACTTCTGAAAAAATGTGGATAAGCTCATTTTGCATTGAAGTTTTAGTTCATCAGAGGTGAAAGGGACCTGGGGGTCCTGGGGACAGCAGGGTGAGCATGAGCCAGCACTGGGCCCTTGTGGCCAGGAAGGCCAATGGTACCTGGGGTGGGTTAGAAGGGGGTGGTCAGTAGGTCAGAGAGGTTCTCCTGCCCCTCTGCTCTGCCCTGGGGAGACCACACCTGGAATATTGTGTCCAGTTGTGGCCCCTCAGCTCCAGAAGGACAGGGAACTGCTGGAGAGAGTCCAGCGCAGGGCAACAAAGATGCTGAAGGGAGTGGAGCATCTCCCGTGTGAGGAAAGGCTGGGGGAGCTGGGGCTCTGGAGCTGGAGAAGAGGAGACTGAGGGGTGACCTCATTCATGTTTACAGATATAGAAAGGGGCAGTGTCAGGAGGATGGAGCCAGGCTCTTCTCGGTGACAACCAATGACAGGACAAGGGGCAATGGGTTCAAACTGGAACACAAAAGGTTCCACTTAAATTTGAGATGAAACTTGTTGGGGGTGAGGGTGGCAGAGCCTGGCCCAGGCTGCCCAGGGAGGTTGTGGAGTCTCCTTCTCTGCAGACATTCAAACCCGCCTGGACACCTTCCTGTGGAACCTCAGCTGGGTGTTCCTGCTCCATGGGGGATTGCACTGGATGAGCTTCCCAGGTCGCTTCCAACCCCTGACATTCTGGGCTTCTGTGATTTTCAAATACCCAGGACTCTTGTGTGACTTCATTCTTCTGGTCCGAGTAGTAGAGCATTATATAAATGTAAGATTTAAACTCCAAAGTGAAAATTTAATGTGAGTCTTTTGTAGATTCTAAATATGCAGCACTCAAACATCTCAAAGTTGGCCAGTAGTTCAACTATATATATATGTGATGTATAGTATTCCTCTTTTGCTAGGTACTGTGTGCAATGTTACCTTTCTTAATGGAACGTCACTTAATAGTGTCCACATGTTTGTCTCCAGGTTTGCAAGGGATCTGACTTGGAGTTTGGGCCTGACCTGAATGGTTCAGGTGTGAGTGGTGCTCAGAATTACCTGATCTCTGTAAGTTTAAAGGATCAAACTCAGTGAGTCAGGACTCAAAACTAAAGGCGTATTGAGTCCAGCTCTAGCAAATAGGGCTGTGAAACAAAGGTCTGTTGTAATGAGACTGGAATTTTTTTTAACCTAATTTCTTATAAGTGAAACCTTTTGGGGAGTTTGTCTTGTCCAGGTGATAAATGGAGTGGATTTGTGTTATGTTCCCATGTGCTGTTATCTACCCTTGGTCCAAGCCTGAAAATTTCTTACCATAAGGTTTGAAGTAATTAATGGAAATCAAAGAGAAAGTCGGCTAATTAAGATTTTGACACCAAGCAATAGCAGCGGAGGCAAATGTGATCTGGTATGACAAGGGCACCGTGTAAGTGCAGGTCCGGGGAAAACGTGGTTATTTGTAGGTGCCGTGTTCCATTTGGATTCACCGAGGGGCTGCCGGGGGGAACCAGCTGCGTTCCCCGCTGACGAGAACCAATCTTGACGTTTCGGTAATGAAAATGCGGTTCAGCACCTTTCAGAGATGTGTATGATAATATGTTGTCAGTCAGAGGAGGGGGAGACGCAATAGAATCCTTGTCTACTTTAAAGGAGACATCGTGACAAACGGCCCCTTTTTCGATGGGGAATAACCAGGTGAACAATCAGCAAAAACCGTGGTTGTGCGGAGGCGGGGGAATGGGTTTGATGTTCCCAACCTCCCGCTTTTGTCTCCCCGGGATGCTGAGGATCACAGTTCCCTTTGAGCTGGCAGAGGGAGGAGGAAGATGGCTTTTTTGTGCTTTGACAGTATTAACGCCATCGTCTCGTTCAGCCCGTGTAAGCCCACTTATTATTTCCTCTGCGTGCGGGTTTTTTCTGCTTTAGCGGATTAGCCGCGCTGTCTCTTCAAAGGCTCCCCAATCAAGAAGGGGTTATTAAAACCCGGGCGCTTTATGACTGAGAATTAATTAGAGCAGCATTTTCATGCAAAACATCCAATTTTTTGATTAGCAATGGAGCAGGGCCGCAATTAACACTCTAGGAAGCTTAAATTTCCAGCGTTTTGATTCTCAGGAAATGAGATTATCAAACTGGGGTCAGGCACTTGACAGCAAAAAGGGGATTATGTGCAAGAAAATAATTTGTTTCTTGATATTTTTTTATGCCTCTGAGATTGTTATTAAAGCTACGGTGGGTTCAGAGGGAGGCAAAAATAGGAGGGAGATGCCTAAAAATGGGAGCAGGAGGGACCCTTTGCTTTGCACAGCGAGGGGGGCATTAACAAAGAGCTCTTCATGGCCCGGCGATGGGGAGAACACACTTTGGATTTTGCGTTTCATCTACGGCAACAGGTTTGCATTGCTTTCCCGGGCTTAGTCCGTCTTTTCCCATCGATGCATTTTGAGAAACCTGCAGTTTTGAAATATTCAGAATATTTGTATTCACAGCACTGAGGCAACGCAATGGTTTCAGTAGCCACATCATTTTGTCTCGTTCCTTTAAGCGAGCGTGTGATTTTAAAGCAGATTTTTGATCCATTGCTGGTGTCTTAGGACTTATATTGCGATTTATTAGAGGCCGACGTGGGGATCTGTGAAAAAGCAGCGGGGCAAATGTCACCTTTAGCCAACACTTCAGGTTTGGGGGGGTTTGTATCTCCCACGTATTTCTTGTCACTTTTCAGGGTGTTGAAAGTCGGGCTTGGGCTGTGAAATCTCATCTTGTGTTGGGGACTCCAGGCTCAGCCATCACGAGGCAGTTGATCCATATTTGCCGATTGCTCTGAGTTCAGAGAGCACCAGTGAGCATCTCTGGAAAATCAGCCATCATCCATCTCCTTAAAACAGCCGTACAATTCTTTTAATGCCTCCTTAGTTTCGGGCAGAATTGTTCCTGGAAGCCAATAGTGTTGTTTGCACCTTCTTGGCCCTGGGTCGTGCGTGGTGGTTTCATCCTTTCCAGTGGCACTCGTGGTGTCCGGACCCCTCGCTCTGACCCTGCACCTTGAATTGCTTTTCACACGTTGGAGCTTTTGCAACCCCTGCTCACTTGTGCTTTACTCCCTCGGCAATGCTTTCCAACCTTCAACCATGACAATATCCCAGTATTGGGTTTCAGGTCATCTCATTCAGGGCTTCTAAGTCAGTCCTTGGTCTTAACTTCAAGCTCTTCTTGCTTTAGTCTGTAACCCATACACTGTTCTCATTGCTTCAAAGCCTGAGGACCTCTAGTAATGTATTGTCAGACACCATGTAGTCATTCTATTTAATATAAAACCCACAAACACTAGGCCATCAAGGTGTTGTAACAGTAGAGGAGCTTCTCAAAGACTGACAGTCAAACATGGACTCATCTATGAGTTGTGTCCTTGTCCGTCTTCACGACTTCCCTACCAGTGCTGAGCTTCTCTCCCCTATTGATACGAGGGAGCACATTGAGAACACTGCTCATGGGATAAAATATCCCCTACAAATTAATTAAGTCTTATTAATAGTGCTGGGAAGTGGCTCCGATCAGATCTGGTTTGTGTTGTGCTGGAACCATTTTGGGCAGGGAGATTCAGGTTCTCTGGGATCTGCCCTGTCATGGTTTCTCGTTTGGAAACTAATCAGGGATTTTCAAGGTATTTATTTGCAGCTTCTTTTCAGCTTGGAGTTTTGGATTACTGAAGAATTTGAGGGCTTTGTGGTGAATTTACGAAAATGCTGAGGAATTATCTTGTGTTACGCAGATTAAAACAGAATAGGCAGGAAATATTGATGCCTGTGAACTCCAATACCCTGTTTTGCATCCGTTCCTGGAGTGGTTTTTTGCAGGAGGATGAAGCTTTTGGAGGGACTGAGCCATCCCAGTGTGATTCAGTAGGATCTGCTACCCATGAAAATCAGTCTGTGTGCTTTTATTCGTTTAATCTGACTCATTCAAGGAATCATTTTAGGTTCCTCCTGAGCTGGGTTTTTTCTTAGCAGGACATTCCAGGGAGCCTTTGGTACCCCAGGTGGAGATTCCTACATTGATCTTCCATTATCGTTAATGGTAATTAAGTTGGTTCAGTCTGACAATTGCCAAGTGCCAAACAACATCATAGAGAGTCAGGCTGTAAAATGAGAAATAAAATATCCAGTGGGAATGTGGATGAGCTGAACAGAATTGGCTGGGTTAGAATTCACCCTGGTGAAGGTTCAGTGGTTAATCCTGTTCTTTTGGGATCTTTAGATTAGCCAAAACTACGATACGTATCCTTCAATACCTATTGAAAGAGATTTATACAATGTGTAGAATGATTGCTTCACTTTGAAACTGCTGTGGTGACATTGTATATATTTTTTCTATTATTTTAAAATCTATCCCGTTAAACAGTCCAAAGTCCAAAGATGCTCTTAGTTGCTTATGTTTTATGTTGAGATCTTGCTGACATTTGGATTTTCCAGCAAGTTCTTACTTTTCATCTTGAAGTTTGCCCAGATAATTTCTTTAATGTAGATCAAATTCTTGTTTCCTTGTCTGTAATTTCTTTGTTTTCACCAACTTCATTAGAAAGACCATCAATACATTGCCGAAACGTGGCTTTTATTCCTCCTGCTTGTCAGAGTAGCTTATCCCAATTACAAGAGAGAAGTCAAACAGAATTTTGAATGGGGACTGAACTGCCTTCTTGCCTCTTCTGCAAGTTTTCCACCCTTCAAGCTGAGCCGCCTCCAGAAAGCAGCAAAATATCACAGAATACAGCAAATTACAACCTATAGCTTGGGGGTGAGTGTGGAGGCAGGAGCTCTATTCTTGTACCAGTTCCATAGGTAAAGCCGTGTTTAATCTCTGGCCCTGTCATCCTAAAACCTCTAATCTATAGTTGACATCCCTTAAAAATGCGAATCCATTGTTTTTCAAGTAGCATAAAAAATGCACCAGGGATGGCTATATTAGCATTTGGATTTTCTTCTTTGGCTTAGATAGATGGATATGTATATATATATATATATATTTATACTGAAGAGTATTTTATCTTAATAATGTCGCAATGCAACTTTACAGTGACAGAGTAGTGGGCAGCTTTAGAAAGCCCGGCTTTCAAGTAGGGTTAAAGCCATTTAGGTGAGCACGAATTAACATTTCCCTTGTCTTGTAAAGGTCACCCTTTAATTGAGATTCACCACGTTCCGTCCCAAGCCCGGGTTCGAGGAGACCTCTCTTCTCAAAGAGCCACAAATTGGCAGCATAATCTCATCAGTGGCTTAGGTTGGGCGGTAATAAATCATCCAATTCCAAGCTAACGAAACTGCCACGCAGCATAAAACACGCCAGCTGCTTGAAGGACTTTTGTGGCTTAAAGTTGGAATAACAGTTGGAGGATCTGTGGATGTCTTGGGTTTTTCCTAATAAGGAAGAACTGTTGGGAAGAAAGTCGTTTTTACCTCATTAAAGGATCAAAATATTAACACGTTTGGTTTTACGGTAGCTGCGATGTGAATTGAAGATGTGGTGTTGCTATCCTGTATATATGTTTGTATATGATATTTCTGAAGTTAGTGCAAAAAAAAGGCAATGGCTTTTGTACATCCATTGTACCCTGACTGTTCTAGAGAGATAACTGTGCGTTGAGAAGGTGATTCCTTTCTGTGAAGATGGAACTTGAATCAATAAAGCGGTGTGATTTAGAGTTTTGCGTTTAGAAATAGTGTGTGTAGAAGGGTAGGGGAAGGGCTATTTATGGAGGCTGGAGATGGAGAAAAGCGATGCCCATGAGAAGCACCAGAGCTTTAAAGCTTCCTGTCCATGGGTTGCTAAATCTCGAATCTCCTGACCTCGTGTTGCTTTTGGAGCTTGAGTTGAGTTGTCCATTCAGGAGTTTGGGATGGGAAATTGACTGCTGCTTGTACACCTTCCAGTGCACAGACCTGGCACCAAGAACTTGTGTAGAGATGTCCCTGTTCTGCTGTTGATTGACTTGCAATCTGACTTCTTGTACCCACCTCATTTCACTTCTTGTTTTTGGTCTTTTTCTTTTCATAGCAGCTCACTAGATCAAGGCCGGTATGACCCATAAGGACCTGCCAGTGCACCGAATGTGAAGGAACTTCATGTTGCTTTCGGATTGGAGTGGACAGATCATAGAATGGTTTGGGTTGAAGGGACCTTCAAAGCTCCCCCAGTGCCACCCCTGCCATGAGCAGGGACATCTTCAGCAGCTCAGGTTGCTCAGAGCCCCGTCCAGCCTGGCCTGGGATGTCTCCAGGGATGGTTCATCCACCATCTCTCTGGCCAACCTGGGCCAGGCTCTCACCACCCTCAGGGCCAACAATTTCTCCTGAATCTCCCTCCTTTAGTTTAAAACCACCACCCCTTGGCCTATCACAACAGGCCCTACTCAAAAGTCCATCCCACCTTTCTTATGGGCCCCTTTTAATCCAGAAAGGCTGCACTAAGGTCTCCCCAGAGCTTCTGTTCTCCAGCTGAACACCCCAACTCTCTCAGCCTGTCCTCCCAGCAGAGCTGTTCCAGCCTCGGATCATTCCTGTGGCTCCTCTGGCCCCTCTCCAGCAGGTCCATGTGTGTCCTGTGCTGAGGGCTCCCTATTGTCCCCATGTTCTTTTGAATGACCAGAGACAAGAGCTGGTGGCATTTCTGGAGTACAGAAAGGTCCATCTGGTGAAGAAGTTGTAGAAGGACGTGGTGTGCATGTTGGATACAAATTTAGTAGGAGTTTCCTTGTGTTGTTAGTCCAGTTTCAGTGAGCTGAACTTGGATGATTTCATGGAAAAATGATTCAATGGACATCCTAGCACTGAGAAACGCTTACGTTCCCCTCAAACTGTACCCAGATATCTCTCTGGGCAGATAATAATAGTGTGATGAGCACAGGCTCCATGGGATGACCCTTGTGGTCTTTCTGTGGGACACGTCCTGGGCAGGGCCAGTTCTTTCTCTTCAGGAGTCCCAGGACTGTTCTCTTGAGGTGCCTTCTCTTCTGTGCATACTTTCTCCAGTTTTTACCCAATCTTCTCCTCAAATTGAGACCCCTTTTTGCTTATGACCTTTTCCCTTTTCATCAGTGGCTTCACAGTTTCAGCAAATGCCTGATGGTGCCACAGGATCCTCGGGTTTTGCTTCTCCAGTGGCGATTGGGATCAGATCATTTGGCTCATTTTGGGAGAGGAGCGCCTGACGATTTCTTCCCAAGGATTCATCATTTGATTACACACCAACAAAGATTGGTCACTGTTTATCCCTATATACACTTTATACACTAATACGCCACATTTATATCTAATTTCCTAAAGAAACGGGGCAGGGAAGGTAACCAGGCCTCATGTTTAGGCATTTTCAGTTCCTCATGCGCATCTGCACACTGAGGTCCGAATATAAATTCGTGCTCTATGTATAGATATCTGCATTTTTCCCACTTCCATTGCCAGTCTCTTTAGCTCTGTAGTCACCACAAAGGTAAAGTTATTAAAATCAGATTTTTCTGTGTGTTTTCTCCATATAAAACTTCTGCAGCTGCTCCAAGTTTGGTGGAGAAAGCCAGGCTGATTCTTTCTCTTCTAAATATCGGGTACCACAAATCCGTGCTGAACATCTCATTAGTGTTTTCATATTTCATTGTAATTGCTTAATAGTGTAATAGGCAAGGCTTGCTGCTCAGTAGCTGGATTTTACATAATATCAAAAATATTCTAAGTGATTGGGGGCTTGTAGTGCATCTGTGCTCCTCTTTGGGAATTTCAATTACGCCGATCATGTGGTTGTGTTTGATTTAATTGTCATCAGTCGTTATTGGATGAGATCCCTTGCATACAAACTGTATTCACTGCACCTCAATGGATCCAGAAACGTGGGAACAAATGAAACAAATGGCACTTTCTTTGTCTGCTTAATGAATATAGAAGTGATTTCAAATGGCCTCTTCCCCAGCCTCTAACTACATATTTATTTCAGAATGGGAGATGTGTTGATATTATGTGGAAAAGCTCTAATTCCAGTAATAATTGGTTTATAACACACTCAATGCTTTTCCCTCAGCAAGGTGAGATGCCAGTTTGGCCAGAACCCAGCTTAAATAAGGATGAAGCACCCACCCATTGTGCGATTATACAATATCATGATTCTTGGGGTCACTTGCCAGCCCTGGAAAAGAACCATTTGTACCTTTTTAACAGCTGTGCAAATGTGAGAATTTACTTTTAGTTGGCTAAAAGTTCTTTGCACTGTAAGCAGGTGGAATCTCAAGTCTTGAAGAAGAATTCAGGAGGCGTAATCTTAAATAGTTTTTGTGATGTGCATACCCAGAAGGACATTACTACAATTTAAGGGTAATTACTATGCAAAAACCAATCAAAACCCACCTCATCTGGAAATCATAGAATGTCAGGGATTGGAGGGGACCTGGAAAGATCACCCCAAGCAGACCAGGGTGTTCCAGGTGATCTTTCAGATCCTACAAGAGAGACGTGTTGGAGTAAAACTAACGGGTATCAAATCCTCACTGTTAAGATACTAATTGAAATTAGGAAAAGCAACGCTCAGTCGTGTCGTCTAAATATCCCTGCGTTGTGCCCTTGGGTCATTCCGGTGTCCCCTCATTGGGCACACGGGCCTGTTGATGTTGTAAAACTGGACACGGTGTTTGTGGGAAATGCCCCTTTCTGAAACATCCTCCGAAAAGGTTTTAGATGTGGGGAAATTGTGCTTAGAACAGAGTGTGTCTCACCAAACCTGATCAGGAGTCTGTGTTGAATACAAAATAATGCCTGAAGCGTGGTTTTGATGTCTGTTCTTCACATTAAAGCACCTTTTTGGAGGATCGGAGTTCACGTGCGAAAGAGAAATTGTGAGATGTATTGGTACGGAGGAGAAGAGGAAGGAAAATCCTCTGACACCTGAATTAGCCTGTAATGTAAAACTATTGCACATCATATGGGGAACAACCTTCTGTTGGCGGAATAATGGGCTGTATCATTCCGTGCCTTGTTTCTATCTTTATTTCTTATCTTACGAGTCAATTTGTGATATAGAAAGCAAAAATTAAATAATTCACCAACAGTGGCTTCTTATGATTCCTCTGTCTGACTTAAACCAACCATCAGCTATTTCTAAATTCAACCTTATACGTACCAATGTATTTCTTGTAACCTTTTGCTTTCTAATTAGTCCCCTGGAAGAGAATTGCGTAGGACTCTTAGTGGTAATAGCTGGGGCCTTTCTATATAAGAGGAGGTGATATGTTGCAAGATACGTTCCTACATAAATACCTGATGATTCTGATGGTATTAATACGTCTGTTATCCCTAATTGATGAGTTTGGTGCTGTGTTGGGTATTTTATGTATCTAGAGGGGGGGGAAATCCTCAACAAAAGGCATTTTTGTACTTTGTTGACTCACCTGATAACTGAAGGAAGTCAAATAGAAGTGCGATAAGGAGCTGAGTGGTGTCTGAATGCCCACCTGCGTTACTCTTACAAATACAGGTGTTTCAATAGGGCAGTTTGACATTATTGCATTAACCACACCGGACCGAGCCCTTATCTCCACTATTAGACATTAATTGTATAGCATCTTATATTGTATATTCTCCTAGAGCCAGGTTGGAATGTAGAATAGCGTATTAAAGATAAAAAGACGAGTGAAAATATTTATAGCGTTTTCCCCTTTTTGTTTTAGGAACTGATTTGTTTGTTGAGTGGGGGTAGAGATTTGAAATAGAGAGATACATCTGCTTGAGGTAGGAAGAAAATACAGCAATAAAAAAAATATAGCATCTCTTGTTCTGTACCCTATTCCCAGTCAAAACATATAAAAATGAGATTGGGGTTTACCAGATCTCTGAGCTGTGTCCTTCTTGGCCAGTGCTTCTTATTCCTTTGCACAACTCGAGTCCTTGCACAGAAAACCTGGTGTTACGTTAAAAAAGGATTTTAAGTAGACTGAATATACAAGATGAGTTGGCGAGTAGTTGATACGTATAGTTGTAGCATAGTTAGTGATGGACTGTTTGTCTGTTAAAGGTTTTATATCAGTCCTGGGTAGAGTTTGGTCTGTATATGCAGAAAGGTATTAAAGTGAAGGACTTTATAATATATAGAGACAGTCCTGCCTGGTCTGCCCAAGGAGGTTGAAGCGGGTGGAGAGCATGGGAGGTACAGCCTTCAGCATTCCCAAAGTACCATTGCTGATTCCTTTTCCTTTCCTTCGTCCAAGAGTTTATAAACATCCTTCTCTTGGCACTCATTCGAACTCTTCCTTTACCTCCACTTTCCTTGTTGCCATTCCTTAGACCAAACCCTCATAAATATCAACTATTGGACCTGATTGCTACACCTGCTCTTCTAGTACAGAGTTACTCACTTGGTATTTATTATTTAAGTCTATTTTTTTTCTCTTATGCATTTCTTCTAAATGGTGCTCACCTCTAAGACATGTGCTGTTCTCATGATGTGCTGCCTTCTACAAAAATACATCTACTTTGGACCCTTTTTGATATAGTAATGCTTACCTGCACTAATGGCAAAGCTTTATAATGTTACGGTTAGGAATGCAGAAGGTGATGCTTGCACAGTCACTGAATCCCAGAATGTCAGGAATTAAAAGGGATCCGGAAAGCTCATCCAGTGCAATCCCCCCATGGAGCAGGAACACCCAGCTGAGGTTCCACAGGAAGGGGTCCAGGTGGGTTTGAATGTCTGCAGAGAAGGAGACTCCACAACCTCCCTGGGCAGCCTGGGCCAGGCCTGACACCCTCACCAGGAAGAAGTTTCTTCTCAAATTTAAGTGGAACCTCCTGTGTTCCAGTTTGTACCCATTGCCCCTTGTCCTACCATTGGTTGTCACCAAGAAGAGCCTGGCTCCATCCTCCTGACACTCCCCCTTTCTATATCTGTAAACATGAATGCGGTCACCCCTCAGTCTCCTCTTCTCCAGCTCCAGAGCCCCAGCTCCCTCAGCCTTTCCTCACACGGGAGATGCTCCACTCCCTTCAGCATCTTTGTTGCCCTGCGCTGGACTCTCTCCAGCAGTTCCCTGTCCTTCTGGAACTGAGGGGCCACAACTGGACACAATATTCCAGGTGTGGTCTCCCCAGGGCAGAGCAGAGGGGCAGGAGAACCTCTCTGACCTACTGACCACCCCCTTCTAACCCACCCCAGGTCCCATTGGCTTCCTGGCCACAAGGGCCTAGTGCTGGCTCATGCTCACCCTGCTCTCCCCAGGACCCCCAGCTCCCTTTCCCCTACACTGCTCTCTAATAGGTCATTCCCCAACTCATACTGGAACTTGAACAGGAAGAGAACTGCTATTTATTTTGTGTTTCACACAGATTCTGGATTAACCGACGCATTTAAAAGCAAAAAAAAATCCCCACAAGAAGTTGCTGTCAGGATCCTGAGGGGACTTGGTTGTGTCTCAGGCTTGTGTGGAAGAGAAAACTGCATGTAGCCAGTTAAAACACATAATTTGGGTTTATTTTGTACACAACAGCCTTAGTTATGTTGTGTTGTCGTGATGTATTTGTTAAATATTTAGATTAGCTGGAATTATTCTGAGGGCACTGCGAATCTTCTCATAAAAGACCAAAGAGAAGCCGGAGATTTGAGTTGAAAGTCTCTCTTGGGTTTTTGCATTTTTTGCTTTTATGCTGTAATATCACAATCTCCATCACCTTAAAAGATATCTTAAAGTTTAGGGAGTCTAATTCATCCAGGAGACACTTTTTCATTACTAGACAGCAGTACCAGGCTTTATTTTTTAAGCCAGTTTAGTAAGGTGAAGCTGATCTCTCAGGGCTACACAGGCCCAGCTTTAGGTAAAACCACAATTACTGTGTTGGGGTTTTTTTGTTAATGCCGCCAGTTGACTCTGAATTTCCAAGCTCTGGGAAATCACGTATTAATAAGTCACACAAGAAGTGTCTGAATGAATTTCCCTCTTACCCACTGGAATAAACAAAATCCACATTGATCCCAGCTCATTTCATTTTTTCACTGTTCTGGTACACACCGAGTCATTAAAACTAAATAATGCCATACAATTGAATTAACAGTGGGGAGAGAAGATTGAAACCTTTTTTTTCTCGTTTATAATAGGGAGTTGATGCAAATGGTGGCAGATAAGCAAGTTCTAATAGATTTTGATGAAAAAGTGGCAAGTTGGAGCAGGAGGTTGGATTGGCGATATAGGAAGTTAATGACGCAGCTATGGAGCAGAACGAGGGGATGGATGTGGTGGATGTAATACCAGCAAAATTAAGCAGGTTAATTCCAGGCCTTGATGCAAAACTCCATTACTCCGTGCCCCGAGTGCAGATTATTACAGTTATCTAATGTGGTTAACCCACTTAATGCTTTCTGATCATGCTCATGCAGGAAACCAAAGCATAGAAGTGGTTTAACTCGCTTCTTCCCCTTCTTAGAAACAGGGAGTTCTTTTAATTGAAATATGGTGGACTCAGTGTCCTGTTGCTGGTGTTTGCATGGAGAGCACAGCTGGGATTTCATCTACAAGATTTACCTTGAGAAAACAGCTGCACTTGACTTCCAACCTATTTTCCAGTGTCTTGCTTATTATAATTGTCAGTAAGCTTTTATTTTCATTATTGATTTTATTGCCTAACAAACTTTGCAGGATCCTGTATAAGCATAATAGAAAGTTAAGTGAGAGGCTTCTAGAGATGTGTGTTTTGCCTCATACCCTGTTTCCCCAAAAATAAGCCCTACCCCAAAAATAAGCCCTAGTGTGATTTTTCAGGATGCTCAAAATACAAGCCCTACTCCAAAAATAAGCCCTAGTTACAGTTTATTAAAAAAGTCAATTAAAAGTGTCCAGGCAGCTATACATGTAAAAAAATTAATAAGTTTCAGAGCAAAAAATAAGACCCTGTCTTATTTTCGGGGAAACAGAGTAGTATTAATCCTTGTTGGTTTGTACCAGCCGGATAAAATCCCATCGTCTTCCTCCTGCGATGTGATTGTGGGGAAGGAAACAAGGCTGCGTTGATCCCGTGTGAACCTTGGGTTGGTCTCTGTCAGTTGATTCTGCTGCTGTTGATACTGGAGCTGCGCTGGAATTTTCCAGGAGGACGTGTGACTTTGTACAAGTGGTGGAGTCACCATCCCCGGCGGGGTTTAAAAGGCGTTTAGGTGAGGTTCTCATGGACGTGATTTAGTGCTAGACTTAGGTTGTGGTTGGACTCGATGATCCTGAAGGTCTCTTCCAATCGAAACTGTGGTATTCTATGATTCACTGGTTGACCATGATCTTTGCTATTTTTATTAATTGCTCTTTGGGTTTGGGATTCATGGGCTGTCTCACAAATCTGTGTGATTTCAAAGGAGTCCTTTGCTTTTGGAGCACGGCTGCTGCTGGTGGGTTCACGTTTTCACAGCTCAAATCAGCCATGGAAAATGATTTCCCTGGTGAGACCAAGACACCTCTGTTTTCAGCTCTGGGCAGAGATTTCAGGGTATTGGAGGAGTAAAATAATATGAATCTATTCTTTGACACGACTAGCAAATGTTTCTGGTTTCTGAGTGGTAGTTATGTGTATTTCCTTGGACCTCTTTTTATTTGAGGCCTACATCTGACATTCTGGACGTCTCGGGATGCGTTTGCTTTGTGTGGCTTTTGAAGGTGATGACCATCTGGTACGGGCAGTGCCCTTCCAAAAACAAAAGAAGGCTTTGCTTTTCATCTTCCATTTGAAATACATCATGAATTAAAAAATATATTGAGAAATGTAATACAGCAGACTGCGTGTATTGGGTTGTATAGAGGAGGGCAGGGCCTGCAGAGGTGAATGAGAGATCTTCAAACCTCAGCAGAAACATAAAACCACAAAATCCTGTCAAATTCTACATAAATAGCTCTGGGGAGAGGGGAAGGAAGGAGAGGTTAAGTTTTCCTTGCGATTCTCTTCGCTTATAATCATCTTTGTTGTAGCTTGAGCAGAGCATCATTTCCAGCTGAAGGACAAGAAGCCCCAAACCTCTTCATCTTGTGGTTCTGAGGCTTTCTTGATGGGTCATCTCACTCAGCTGATTGCCTTGACAGCTCCTCATCCAGCTGATCAGCGAGGGTTGTGTTGTTTTTATTATACTGCACTATGTTGTCTACTGCTTAATGGCAGGAGAAATTCCTGCTCTATCTAACGCAGAGAATCATTGAAGTATCCAAGAGGCCTCAGAAGCAGATGTGAGTTATCTGATTTTTCTCTGCTTGTTAACTTATATACAAAAGATAAAAATGACTCGCTTTGCTTCAGAAATTCGGGAGGTGAAGGCTGTGTATTCATTGTGACAGCTGGCGGAGATGCTTTGCAAATCGTTAATGAAACTGTGAGCCCGGCTCCCCCTCGGTCTCTCATTTTGCTCCTTCAGGGTCACTTCCAGGGGAACTGAGCAGGAAAGCTGGTTTGGGTCCTTTTGTCCCCATCTTGGAAGAGGATATTCTGTCAGACAGGAGATGTGCTGCATTTTGATGAGTGGTGGACACATTTTCACAGCAAGTCCTGTTCTGTATTTCTCTACCACTCGTGTTCTTGCCCTTTTAGGAGATGCCTTGTTTGATTAACCCAAGATCTCAGCCCAGTTAGCTCAACTGGATGTTGTCACGACTGTGTCTTTGCTTTTGATGCTCAGTTATTGATGCTGTGAATTAGGGTAGATGATCATTATAGCAAAGTGCATCATAAAGGTTTGGAAAGCCAAGGTGACATTATCCCTGTTTTACAGGTAGAAAAAATGGGTGAGAATAATTCTAATAGTGCTAATAATGGTTAAATCAAGGTGCTGGTAGTTATCATGTGCTGGTAATAGCACAGGTTTGTTTCCACTGATAGGAGGAGAGGAAACGGCCTCAAGTTGCATCAGGGGAGGTTTAGATTGGGTATTAGGAAGAAATTCTTCATGGAAAGGGCTGTGGGGCATTGGAACAGGCTGCCCAGGGCAGTGCTGGAGTCACCATCCCCGGAGGGGTTAAAAGACGCGGAGATGAGGTTCTCAGGACATGGGTTAGTGCCAGTGTTGGGTTATGGCTGGACTCGGTGCTCTTGAGGGTCTCTCCCAAGCCAAGTGATTCTGTGACAGTTTCCAGGTGAGTTTGCAGCCTGTGCGAGTTCTCTGGTCCCAGCTGCTCGTCCACTGGTGGTCGGTTCAAAGTGGGGTCTCTAAATCACCGCGCTGTTGTTACTGCGGTGTAGACGTTGCTTTGGAACAGAAAGATTTCGAAGACCTAGAAAATAACTTTGTACCTGTCATTTGACATTCACTTCTTTAGTGTTTGTAAATACTTTCCCCTTGATTTTTTTTAAAAAAAACTGAAGCACAAGGTCTGCTATATTTTATCTTGCAGCAAATTCAAAAGGATATTGACCTGCACGTTGACAGTCGTGTTTCATCCACCTTGGGGTATTTATTTGCCTTTAGGTTCACCTCTCCACAAGGGTGCTGTGGGTCACAGGGTATAACAACTGCTCTCAGCTGCCGAACTTGCAGTGATGGTTTTCTCCACCTGCTTTGCCGTTTAAGGACCCGCTTCCATTTGATTCTGATGTCAATTGCTGTGACAAGTACAAAGATGTTGCTTAGTTCCACTTGAGCTCCTTTGTCAAAAAGAACTCGTGGAGTCCAGTGTTGGAGTCAAATTGGTATTAAAAGACGTATTGTTTACATAGCTTGAAGCTTGTCAAAACGTTTATTTAGATCTATACGCTCTATGGTAATGAATACCAGAGGGACCTTGCTGGGAAATGGATTTTTATATATATATAAAAATATATATATTTCCATTGACAGTATTCAGTGGAGAGAAACAACTCTGTATGTACCACAGATCTTAAAACAGATTCATTTCTGTCCTTGGTATGTCAGATGAATTGGGGACCATAAATATGCATATCACTAATTGCCATTTTTAACTCTGCTCACCCCACATCCATTCCAGAGCGCTTTGAGTGATGGCTATTGCAAGAACAGCTAGAGCTTGGGATGGGTGATTTATATCACCTGAAAGCAGCTGGGAAACCTTGTTTTCACATATTATGCAGCATTAGCCTCTGGCCCCGCAGGTTGGTGATGTGTGAGCTGTTAAAAGCCCGTGGGAGCTGATGTGGGGAGGTGAGGAATGTTAAGAAAGTCATTGGAGTGACAGAGCCATCGTGTTTCATAGTTGGGGTGGCAACTGATTTTCAAACAGCAAAGTTCAGGGGTTTATTGAGATGTTTTCAAAGCTAATAATAGTTAAAAAAAGGAGAAAGGGGCAGGTGACACCCATGTTGATACGTGGTTTGTGTTCAGGTTACCATGGCATTCTCCATCTTTTTTTAAGACCCACGCAATAGAAGAGTCCTGAGAGCACTAAGACTTGTAACATCAAAACCCACAGAGAATTACCTTCTTCCTAAATAATCTAAGTGGCTATAGACCTGAAAAAGAAACAAATGCAAAGGTTTTGCTGGGATGGGAAAGTTGGTTGCTCAGGTAAAACATTGGACTTGAGGATTGATTCTGGCTTCATGATGGACTTTTAGTGGGGAGGACTTTGGGGTGAGGACTTAGACTGAGGACTTGAGGGGTTGCTTAGTAAGTTTGCTGATGACACAGAATTGGGGGGAGCTGTCAACACTCCATAGGGCAGAGGCCCTGCAGAGGGATCTGGACAAATTGGAGAACTGGGCATTGACCAACTGCATCAGGTTCAACAAGGGCAAGTGCTGGATTTTGCACTTGGGACACGGCAACCCTGGCTGTACAGACAGACAAGATGCTGGAGAGCAGCTCTGCAAAGAGGGATCTGGGGGTTCTGGTTGATGGCAAGTTGAACATGAGCCAACAGTGTCCCTGGAGCCAAGAGGGACCTGTGTCCTGGTGCATCCAGCACAGCATCGCCAGCTGGGCAGGGAGGGGGTTGTCCCGCTCTGCTCTGCGCTGGGGCAGCCTCACCTGGAGCATTCACTGTGTGCAGGGCTGGGGACACAGGAGAAAAAGGAGATGAAGATACTGGAGAGTGTTCAGAAGAGGCTACAAAGTCGGTGAAGGGTTTGGAAGCCGTATGAAGAGCGACTGAAGTTACTGGGTTTGTTCAGGCTGGAGAAGAGGAGGCTGAGGGCAGAGCTCATGGGGCTGCAGCTTCATCACAAGGGGAGCAGGAGGGGCAGGGCTGAGCTCTTCTCTTTAGTGACCAGTGACAGAACCCAGGGAATGGCAGAAGATGTGACAGGGGGGGTCAGTTGGACATGAGGAAAAGGTTCTTCACCCAGAGGTGCTGGACACTGAACAGGCTCCCAGGGAGGTGTCACGACCCCAACCTGACAGTGTTCAAGAAGAGACTGGACAACGTCCTCAGACACACGGTGTGAACTGTGGGGCGTCCTGTGCAGGGACAGCAGTTGAACTCCATTATCTTTGTGGGTCCCTTCCAACTCAGCACATTCTGTGATTCTGTGACTTTTGGGGGGTGAGGACGGGCAACCCCTGTACCCCTTGTACCACTGACCAAAATTCAGTGTGGACAAGGCAGTCGAAGGTGAGATAGATCGTGGAGCATCCCCAACACCCAGGCAGGTGCCTTGTTCAGCAGCACGATTTAGCGAACACCCACGAGCTTAATTAAGATCATATTCTGAATTTGTAAAGGATGTTTTAGCAAGGAGAGGCTACAGTTGTATTTCATTGCACTGCGAAACCTGGAAATAGCATTTGTATTAATACTGTAGTGAAAATAGATACGTAAAGGCGGCTGACAGTACCAGCCACTCATGGAAAGAGATGGTTCAGGCTATTGAGGGAAACTTCTAAATGTTATTCTGTGTTCTGTGCTATAAATATAGTTTAAAATCTAGTTCACTACAAACAAATCTCATCGCCAGCCTCTAGGAAACATATCCCATAGGATGGTTGGGATAATATAGCATAGATAAAACCTCCCAGGAGAGAGAAGCTTTCTCACTCCACTTGTGGCAAAACAAATTTGAGGTTCTTTGCTCTCAATCCTGACTGAGTGGGGTTTAAATTTCTCGTTTGCATTGTGCATTATATACATATATATGCAGATATACAAACAACAACCTGTACACTTGGTGAAGGATGTTGAAGAGAACAAAGCCGCTCTGTTTACTTGTTCTATATGCGTTTGTTCTATATGTTTGTATCTTTTTGCATTATGTACTTCTGTGTGCTGGGACTGCGATTACGCTGGGACTGCTGGAGAACTCAAATGCAGTGAGCACAAGTCTAATTATTTTGTTCACTAGAGGCAATAATTGCCTTGTTCAGAAGTAATGAGATAATTCAGATGTAAATTCATTTTGGAGAGGGGAATTTCAATAATGGATAATCTAGGAAATTATATCATGAATGAAAGAATATTTTGTTTATAGAAGGAACAAGGAGTGTAACTACAGAAGGTTAGGGCTGTTTCAGCTAATTCACAGCTGGAAACCAAACGTGGGAGATTGCTTTGGCGTGCTGTGTACACGCTGGATGCTCGGAGATGTTAGCGTTGGGTTTATAACAAGACTTATCTTGGGAATAAATGGCTTCATTCGCAAAGCTTCGCTGTGGACAGCATTGGTGTTCGTGGGGATGAACTTTATGATGAGGGTACAAGTGGCCGTAGGAAATGTAAATCATGTAGAAACATTTTAGTGAAGAGAATCCAGTCCTGAGCAGTTGTGTGTTTTCATATTGTGTAATTTTGGAGCAGAACTGCTCCGGTGTGTTTCCAGATCTTGCCTTGGAGCTTCCAATAAGTCTTCATGCCTTGTGCTTTCGGTCTTTGTGTCCTCATGATAAGCGCTGGTGTCCAGGGGAGCCTGTAGGAGCTATAAGTGTGAGTACGATGCCGTGTGTGTAGGTGCAACGTTAACATTTTAATTCACACTCTTTTGTGTGTTAATTTAGGGATTTGCACAAATAGAGACACAGTATGAGGCAAGAGACCTTCAAATGGATGAAAGGAATGAATGGCTTTACGAACATGGTTTTTTGGTGGCTCTGTGCAGTGTGAGAACAGGGAGATTGGAGGGAGAAACGACGTCTGGCACGTGGGACCAAACTGGGGGGAATTCCCCTTTGCTTCTGGAAAGCAGATTTTAAGAGAGAATACGCAGAATGGTTTATTTTTAGTAGGAACACGCAGACAAATCAAAAATACATGAGTAGTGTGAGGAAGGTTTGAGATGATGAACCTCATTCAAGGACCCTGGATTAAATCAGGAAACACCCTTTATGTTTCTTTAACCTTCTGCTGCTTTTCCCTGTGTTGTCTTTTGCGTCACCCTCTTTTTTGTGGCTTTAGAAGTGTCCGAGCTGCAAATTCCATGTCAGCCCCTTCTGGTTTGTCCTGCGCTGAAGAGTCGTGGCTGATTTTGTCATTCTGGTTCATCAATGTCACATTAGCATCATTCCCGTTCATCAATGTCACATTAATGGCAAAGCCGAACTCCCTGATTATTGAAGTGGAGGGAAATCACAGCTCGGTGTGTGGCCAAATAGCTGCTCATCAGCGGGGTTTTTGATGGGGCCTGATGGTTTAACACAAGCCTTAATCAAGGGCATTAACACGTGCACATATTCCCTATATTCATTTAACTCGCACTCTGCTAGGCCTGGATCAGAAACCTGGTTTTAGGCTGAAGCATTTGTCGTATTAACGGCTTAGACCCTCAATGTTAATGAGTCAAAGTGTTGAAGAATTGGTATTTAACGCTGTGAAGATTGGGAAGGTGGGAAATCATTAGGGAGGGGGCGTGAGCCGTGTTTAGTGCAGAAACCGTGTGCCAGAGGTTCAAGGTTTTAGAGAATGAAACTCAGACAACACAAAAAGTGAGGTTTGTCATGTGGGCAATTAGGCTCAAACCACTAATGAGCTTGATGAAGCAATAGAGCCGGTGAAGTTGCCTCAAGTTGCGCCAGGGGAGGTTTAGGTTGGATGTGGGGAACAATTTCTTCCCCAAAGGGCTGTGGGGCATTGGAACAGGCTGCCCAGGGCAGTGCTGGAGTCACCATCCCTGGAGAGTTGGACAGATGGACATGAGGTTCTCAGGAACATGGGGCAGTGCCAGGCGTTGGTTAACACTTGGACTCAATGATCTTGAGCATCTCTTCCAACCAAAGTGTTTCTATGCATCTGTTATTGTAGTAGTTTTGACCTGAGCAATCGGTCAGGTTATATTATACAAACTATAGGTTATATTATACAAACTGTGGGTTATGCGTGTATTTGTTTCAGGATGAAAAACACTTGGTTTTAAATGTACATGGTACAGCCTTTGGGTTTCTAGTCCAGTCTTCCCATCGTTGCTTTTGGGGGCTCACAGGACAGACGAAATCTTCCACAATTCAGCAGAAAGGGTGTTTTGGCAGGAGTGACGTGATGTGATTTTGGAAGCACAAGTGATGCTCAGGTGGTGCAGAACCCTAGGGAGGACCATGGCTCTGGAACCCAACGCTGATGTCTCCAGAAGCAGCCTCTGTCTTTCATTATCTTGTCAACAGTCGGACATTTCTCTGCATGTTATCATGAAATATTATTCATCACATCATTCAGTGCCCCGTTGAATTCAGAGGAGGTTCCAGTATAAGTTGGGGAAACACCTACTAGAGAACAGTGTAGGGGAAAGGGACCTGGGGGTCCTGGGGACAGCAGGGTGAGCATGAGCCAGCACTGGGCCCTTGTGGCCAGGAAGGCCAATGCTACCCGGGGGGGATTAGAAGGGGGTGGTCAGAGAGGTTCTCCTGCCCCTCTGCTCTGCCCTGGAGAGACCACACCTGGAATATTGTGTCCAGTTGTGGCCCCTCAGCTCCAGAAGGACAGGGAACTGCTGGAGAGAGTCCAGCGCAGGGCAACAAAGATGCTGAAGGGAGTGGAGCATCTCCCGTGTGAGGAAAGGCTGAGGGAGCTGGGGCTCTGGAGCTGGAGGAGAGGAGACTGAGGGGGGACCTCATTCATGTTTACAGATATAGAAAGGGTGAGTGTCAGGAGGATGGAGCCAGGCTCTTCTCAGTGACAACCAATGACAGGACAAGGGGCAATGGGTTCAAACTGGAATACAACGGATTCCACTTAAATTTGAGAAGAAACTTCTTCCTGGTGAGGGTGTCAGAGCCTGGCCCAGGCTGCCCAGGGAGGTTGTGGAGTCTCCTTCTCTGCAGACATTCAAACCCGCCTGGACACCTTCCTGTGGAACCTCAGCTGGGTGTTCCTGCTCCGGGGGGGATTGCACTGGATGAGCTTTCCAGGGCCCTTCCAACCCCTGACATTCTGGGATTTTGTGATTCTGTGAGGCACTTGCCTACCTGTTGCCCCTCCATGAGTCCTTCAAAGAATAATTTGCTTTCTCTCAACTGGCATTTTCATTTAAGCACAAGCACAAAAGATTCCAGTCCAGAGGGAGGAACATTTTGGTAATTTATCAGTAATTAGCTGGAATTGCACATTCACCAGACATGGTGCCCAGCTGTGCAACAGGAGTCCAAAGTGATGGAATGGAGGTAGCCAGACACCAAATCAGATTCCTATGTGAACCCTTATGTTTCTCCACGGTGAGAAAAGTATCTTTATACTAGAATTATATACGAAGGTACATATATGTATGCATTTAATGCTCAGCGATGGAACAAGCATCAGGCAAAGGGGTTTGTAATCCAGATTTTGCACTGAAGACCAGGCCTTTCCTAACTGACTAGAGTTGAGCGCGACCTTGTGGAATTGCAAGTAGATGTATTTTCCCCAATTCCTCCTTCAGCTTCTGCATGAAGTGCCTTCTTGAGAGTTTTTACCCAGCTTTTAGTGTTATAATCGAGCCAGCACTGCCGTAGACTTCACCGTCATCAGGTTTAATTAATGACAGACCACGCAAGCCTTGGTAAAGCCGAGAAATGAGGCTGTCACGCGGGGTTTGTCAGCGGTAGATCCGCTCTGCCGAGGAGAGTTAGAATTAACCTTTAACCGCTTCGGATGGCAGCGAGAAGGTGCTTCCATCCTCTTGAGCTGTCATTACACCCGGTTAAAGGTTCACATCTTGCTTCTGGCACCGGGGTCATGTTGTCTTCCCAAGAGCCCACCTGAGTGGTGTGTTAGCCCGACCCTCCATCTGAAAACAATAAAAACAAGGAAATATAGGCCCCATCTTAACGAAAACAGCAAAGTATGAGAGAGCAGATGTTGGAAATAACTTATTCTGGTGTGCAGTCTTTAATAGTGAGTCTTGGATTTAATTGGAGTCCTTAAACCTGAAGGTCCTGGTGGTTTCTTGGCCCCGGTGGCTTCTTTGCCCTGGTGTCTTGCTTCCAGTGCTGATGCAGTTGCTCATCAAACAAACCGCTCTTAAGGAATAAGCTCAGTCCATTGTTTTCTCTTGTGCTTTTCTCTTTGTTTTTAAGTCTGGTTTTTAGGATATAAACAAAATCACATTCAAATAGCGTGCTGTCTGGGGATGAGATTTGTCAGTGCTCAGCATCTTCTGTCTCTGATTTCCTCCAGCTGAAGCAGCAGATGAATGGGAGGCTCTGGTTTAGCAGCTTTGGAAGAAAATAAGAAAAGGGATGATGGAGGGAGACCTTGTCTTGGAAAACTTGTGGTGCCTGACATAGAGATGGGGTGAATGGTATATATCAAATATACAAGGGTGGCAGAGCCTGGTTTTTGGGAGTCTCTGGTGACATGGAAAGACTTGGATCTCAAGACCCCCAGGGAAGGTGAATCACAGAAGCTCCTTTCAAAACCAGTTGGACTTGCCAATTCAGGAGCATCTTCCAAATGGCCAGAGCAGCATCTGCAGGTGAAAACTTCATCCTGGATGGAGCTCAACAGGTATAAAGGCAGCTTATCGCTACATAGTTCATCGCTGGGTCTGAACTCAGCTTAGGTTTGGGTTTCTCAGGTGTTGATCAACACTTTTAAGGCTGTCGTGGTGTCTGGAAGGTGTGAAAGTAACTGGGCACGGAGATGTCACCTAAGGACAGATGGGTAATGTTTTCCTTTCCCAGCACTTATTTTATATCTTCAGCATTGTGAGTTGTTACGGATTTGTGATGATATGAGAACCAGCACCACCAAAGGAAGATTGTTCTTTGAGGATAAATAATGTGTTGGTACCTGTTTGCCTAAGGCTTTAATTGAACCCACAATCCTTATATAGTTTTTCTGGCTTCTAATTCATAGATGAGTGGCCTTCTAGTGCAATTCTTCTTTGTAAACTGCATCATGCTTATAGATTAAAACCAAAACATGACCTTTTTTCTTGCGATATCCACCTGTGGTGGAAAAAAACCCATCAGCTTTTGAGATAATTCATTTACCAATGAATTGCTGCTGAGATTTTCCTGGAACTGCCACACAGGGGATATGAAAATCAATGGCACAATTTACAAACAAGAGTAATTTCAGTTGTTTATACACAATTACATCTCTACTCCCTAAGGAAACCATTGAAGGAACATTGGGAGTCTACGAACAGCTTTATTTTTATAAACACTTTTTTTAATTGCTGAGTCGAAGTTGTGTTTATTACCAAAAATTCCCAAGGCTTTTTGCAAAGGGTCCAATCTCCTTAACACAGGCGCAGTTTAGTTACGTGTGCTCATCCTCCTGGTTATACCTTGTTTTCCTCATCTCTCTTCTTAAACTCATTTATTCTCCGAGTTCCTATATATTATGCTAACTATCTCTGTTTTCTCTACACCATTTCTGGCTTTGTAAGTTAATAAAATGGAAACTTAACAAAACACTTTTGCTTTTAAATTCTGTCCTTATATACAGGCTTTGGAAGTATTACAGCAATATTGCTAATAAGTCAGTGAAAGCCTTTGGTAAAGTGTCTTAGTGTTAAGTTAGTTTTACAGGGTAATATAAGACGGAGCAGAGAGGGTTTTCCCTTCATTTTTATGTGGTATTAAAGGCTGTATTTTATAGCCTGGCTGGTTTTGGGTGTCTTGGCTATGTCCAGATCAACAGAATTCATAGTGGGGCGTGCAAAACCCACAGCATCTCTGTATGGGTTCAACCGCTTCCATACTTTGGGTACAAAATCCTTCGTTTTAGGGTCGATTACTGTGCACTTATGACCAGTTCCTGCTTGCTTTCTCTGACTTTTATTTGTAAAGGTTCCTGCCTTGTGTGTTTTCTTTAGGCTTTTTTCCTGAACAGTGGAAAGAAAGAACTGAAAGGAGACTCTTTGCTTTCCTTGTCCCACTTTGCAGCATTCCCCCTCTTGCTCCAGCATTTTTCCACTCAGTTAGGGTTTCCCAGGTGAGGATTAATGTGTACCCCAGGTCAGGAGGAGGAGGAGGATAGTCCAGTGCTACCTTATAGTGCACCATTCACTGCTGGAGGAGGAACCAGGGATATATCTGATCCAACAGGCACGGAGTGAATGGGAAAGGATGAAATCCTCTGGCTTAGCACAGCATTGCTTATATTGCCTTTGAAACTTTTCCCGAAGGATTAATAGAAACTTAGGATCATTTTGGTTGGAAGAGACTCTCAAGATCATCAAGTCCAGCTGTTACCCCACCCCTGGTATTGCCTCATGTCCCTGAGAACCTCATCTCCGTCTGTCCAACCCTCCAGGGATGGTGACTCCAGCACTGCCCTGGGCAGCCTGTTCCAATGCCCCACAGCCCTTTGGGGACGAAATTGTTCCCCACATCCAACCTCAACCTCCCCTGGCGCAACTTGAGGCCGTTTCCTCTGCTCCTGGCGCTTGTTCCTGGGGAGCAGAGCCCGACCCCCCTGGCTCCAAGCTCCTTTCAGGCAGTTCAGAGATCAGAAGGTCTCCCCTCAGCTCCTGTTCTCCAGCTGAACCCCCCAGGTCCCTCAGCTGCTCCCATCACACTTGTGCTCCAGCCCCTCACCAGCTCTGTTCCCTTCTCTCAACTCATTTTTCCTGAGCCCTGAGGTGATGTGGGTGTCCCTGGTGCCACCATTTTGTGCACCAATGTGTTCCTGCCACCCCTGACGCCGCCATTTTGAGCCCTGAGCTGAGGGGCCCAGCACTGCCCCCAGGATTGGCGGTTTGACCTCCCCAGGTCCCAGCACAGGTTCGGTCACTGCCCTGGGCCTGCTGGCCACACCAGTGCTGGTCCCAGCCAGGATGCTGTGGCCTCTTGGCCACCTGGGCACACGCTGGCTCATGTTCAGCCGCTGGCACCAACACCCCCAGCTCCTTTTCCAACCGCTCTTCCCCAACCTGCAGCGTCCATGGGGTTGTTGTGACCCAAGGGCAGGAACCTGCACTTGGCCTTGGTGACCCTCAGACAATTGGCCTCAGCCCATCGATCCAGATCCCTCTGTGGAGCCTCCTGCCCTCAACACTTCCACCCAACTCGGTGTCATCTGTAAACTTATAGAGGGTGCACTCAGTGCCTTCGTACAGATCCTTTAGAAAGAGATTAAAGAGCACTGGCCCCAATACTGAGCCCTGTGGACACCACTAGTGACCAACTGGATTTGGCTCATTTGCCACAACTCTTTGGGCCCAGCGCCCCAGCTGGTTCTTTACGCATTGCAGAGCAAACCCATCCAGGCCATGAGCTGCAGCTTCTGCAGGGGTTGCTGTGGGATATGGTGTCCAAGGCTTTAGTCAAGTCTAAGCACAACATCCCCAGCCTTTTCCTCATCCACTACACGGGTGACCTTGCCATGGAGGAGATCAGGTTGGTCAAGCAGGACCTGCCTTTCATAAACCCATGCTGGCTTGGCCTGATCGCTTGGTTGTCCTGTGTATGCTGTGTGATGTCACAAAACGTGATCTGCTCCATCACCTTCTGTGGCACCAAGGTGAGACTGAGAGACCTGTAATTCCCTGGATCCTCCTTTCGGCCTTTCTCATAGATGGCTGCCACATTCACCAGCCTCCGGTCAACAGGGACCTCCCCAGTTAGCCAGGGTAAGTAGGAGTGTGACCTGGTGTTGGTATCGCTGTCTTTAAAGAAACAAATGATACTACCCATCAGTCATCTAGGAGCTGTTTAATATACAGCTACTAAAAGCAGCAGTGAGGGAGTCGGCAGCTCTCATGTGCTTTTCTTCTTCATTTTTATTCCTTTTCCCCAAATATGGTACTTGTGGAAAAGCTGACTATAAACTCACGTCTGTGGTCACATAAGAATATAGGTTGATAGGAGCCATTCCATTCATTGCAGGACCAGCGACCTGAAAAAGGTGTCTCTTTGTTTTCCCTTCTTTCACCCCAGTCTCTCTAATCCTTTCAGCATGTGCATAAATGGATTTCTTGCAAAACGCTTTTTGGCACAATGACCTATCGTAGCGATTTCCACCAAACACTCGTTACCCCTGTGTGTGAAAGCCATTTCCCTAAATTCTCCGATTCCAGCATCTTGATTCCTCAGTACCTCTTTCATTTTCCTTTTTTCTTTGCCATTAACAGGAATTTCTGAATACATCTTGCAACAAATTAAATGAGGTTACGGCTCAGCGTCCCATCTGTACAAGAGCTTCATCTCTGCTTTGTGTCTTCAATCTTTGAACTTTGGCTTTGTCCTTTTGCTTGTTGTTCTCTGAATGCTTTGGCACAAGGACGAAATTAAAAAGCACTTTAGCTGTCGCTGAATGGTCGGTGATGCTGAACCTCCTCCTTGAAGTGGAAATTAAAACCTCGTCTTTTTTACGCTCCTTTTCTTAAGCAACAGGATATTGATCCATGGGGTTGAAGTCTTTAAAAAGATGCTCTGTTATCTTCCCAGTTTATTTTTCTGGAGGAGTGTGGTTTAGTTCTCTTTGCATTTAGCGATATGAAAGAACATGGAGATCAGATTTAGGTTATTAGGGGGATAAATCTCGTGCTTCATTCTGTGCTTTCTTGTACCAGTGATAAAAGTGAGAGGATCTGAAGCCGAGCTTTGTCCAGACGTGTTTTAGCTGCAAAAAAAGGTTCCTCTTAAATGCCTATTTGAGATAAAAGTGAGATGCATGAAAACCATTCATGTGTTAAGCCCAAGCAAGTGAGTTTAGTTGCTATTTTGGGTCCCAGTGTTTTGTGTTAGAGCTGGGCACCGATCTTTGTGCGGGATCTTTGTACGAGCTCTGTGCCGGCTCTTCCACGTGGTCGTGTCCTTCTCCGAGCTGATCCGTACGATCGAGGTGGGACCTTGCGAAGTTGGACCTGGTTTTTGGCTTGTGGTGACTTTATAGTGGCTGTTCAGAGTAAAGATCCCAGGAGCTGGCATCTCTGGAGTATTATTGCAAAGGGATGGTATAGATTTTTACCACTAACAACGTATTAATATACCCCATGATCTGGCTCTGTCGCTGCCCAAATCCGGAGCTTTCACATCAGTAAAAGACAAAAAATTGGCTCCTCTACACTTATTGTCTCGTGTCGTGTTTTGAATGCCTTGTGTAGCACAGGATTCAAATACCTGAGGTCGGTTGGAGAATGAAGTAAAGCGGCGTCCCTCGGTTGTTGTGCCATCGCATCCCGGTACTCGGGCGCGTTCTGTTCTAGTGCCAAAGCATATGGGTCTCCATATGGTGACGCTGGTTTTCTACCACCTGTAGTAAAGCTGATTTGCAGTCACTGAATTTGCCCAAGAGATAAAGCAAAATACGTACAGCAGTGAATTAAGGTTGTGACGGTGAAGACTGACGTTTTATGTGACTTAGTGTTGTTACAGGAATCACTAGAAGAAGAAAAACTGAATGGATTTAATGAGTGTTGGTAATCCAGGAACAAGTGTTTCCAGCACCTCATTAGTGGGGATGACAAACTTTCTTGTTTTCAGAAAGACAAAGTAATTTTTATTTTGATTCTACTTCTGTGAGTACCTGGAGTTGAAGTAAATTGGATGCCTTTAAAAGTAATACCGCTAACTGCTTTAAATGTGTGTTCATGGTTCAGAAATAATGTGACGAAAAACATTTACAGTTTTGAATTCTAAAAAACCGAGGTAAATACCTCCTATTATTTGCTTTCACTTTATTCTGTTGAGGTGGGTTTCTTTAAACTATAAATACATATATACACATACATCATTTTATATATATTTAACACCTTTTTTTAATCTCATTTTCAAGCAGTTTTGTCAATGCTTTAGATGCTGTAAAGACACAGAGATGTATCAAAGTTAATTGTTGGAATACTTATCCAAAAGCAAGGTGATGAAGTAGACATCTTCATTATGGTTTATTGAGCTTGCCAGTAATTCTTGTTGGCAGAGTGTTGAGTAAGGAGGCGGTAACGTTAAAACACTCCCGTGCTGGTACGTGCCGCCCCGAATGTCCATAAGCAAATACACGAGGCCAGTGCTGGTTCATCACAGCTTCTCAACAGTTTGGGCCACCCCACCATCTGTAGTTAAAAACAATTAAAATATATGCCTGTAGGTTGGGTTCCTTTTAGGCTGGGACGTTCCTCACTGCGTGAAGTCAGATCTGGCTTATGTGTAAGCTGTGCAGTGGTGTGAAAAGCAGATACGCAGTGCGTAGTTGTGGCTGGTGTGACCCTGATCTCTCAAGGCTGGACTCAAATAATACACATTTGGGCTGGTTTTCAACTATGATTTCTAGTGCTGCTAAATCTGTTCTAGATAGGAACACCTGTAGATGTGGGGCAACAAAGATGCTGAAGGGAGTGGAGCATCTCCCGTGTGAGGAAAGGCTGAGGGAGCTGGGGCTCTGGAGCTGGAGAAGAGGAGACTGAGGGGTGACCTCATTCATGTTCACAGATATAGAAAGGGTGAGTGTCAGGAGGATGGAGCCAGGCTCTTCTCGGTGACAACCAATGGTAGGACAAGGGGCAATGGGTACAAACTGGAACACAAGAGGTTCCACTTAAATACGAGAAGAAACTTCTTCCTGGTGAGGGTGTCAGAGCCTGGCCCAGGCTGCCCAGGGAGGTTGTGGAGTCTCCTTCTCTGCAGACATTCAAACCCGCCTGGACACCTTCCTGTGGAACCTCAGCTGGGTGTTCCTGCTCCATGGGGGGATTGCACTGGATGAGCTTTCTGGGTCCCTTCCAACCCCTGACATCCTGGGATTCTGTGCAATATTTTATAACCCAAGGGAAGATCATCTTAAATTCCGGTCTCTACTTTCCAGGCCTGCTCGCTGCTGGCATTTAAATCAAGCTGCTGATGCTCATCTAGATAAGATGGTTTTTAATGTGTATTGGATGGTGTTCAGGCTCGAAATGATGAAGGCAGTTTAAGGAATTGAACGTAATAGGTAATGACTTCAGGACAAATCAGAAGAGATTTGCTTTTGCTGTGTCTACATGATTATTTTGCAAGGGCTACTGCACGTGGAATGGAAAAATACAAACATGTGCATTTACTTTGTTACCTCTTATTTTATTTAAAAGCCTCAGCTTTTGTGTTCAGTTCCACCTAGGAGCTCTTACACACTGAAAATACGGTGTTTTCGGCTAATCAAGACATTCTGTATGACTGAGGGTACTCAAGGTCTTGGGCATCTCTATTTAATGTTCTTCCTGCTGGAAAAAAACCAAGAGAATTCCCATGAAATTATGTTTGTTTGCTGTTCTTTTTCCAACCAGTGTAACAAATACCCACCCAAGCCACCTTTTCGATGTTCCCCTCGCCCAGCAGTTTGGTGCGTATAGAAAACAGGTTTTAACGCACCATTCCAGCTTTAACAAACCGGGACATGCGGCTCCACCACGTTGTTGAATTTCCCAGGAATAATGTGCTAAATGTTTTAGCTGCTGGTGGTGGAAAGTAGCATCAGATCTCCAAGGAAGGTACTGGCTGGGGTGTTGTGGAAATACTGCATGGCAACACATAGTAAAGTCATTAAAACCCAGTTACCTGCACTCCTGAGCTCGCCACCGGATTTGTTCTTAATGGTTTAATGAAATCCAGTCTCGCCGAACTCGCTTTCTCCAAGAAGCCTCTTTCCAGGGACCTGACAGATCACCCCTCCGATGCTTCCAGACGTCCTGGCTCTCTAATTCTTCTCTATAACGAGTTTTGTGCTACGCGATAAAATATTCATGTTCAAATAGGTTCTAAACTAATTATGTGCAGCCAGCAGTTGCCGGCGCAGTCGTTTGCTGTTCGCTTGGCTCAAGTTAATGGCTTGTATTTCAGTGCAAATAGTCCCTCCTGGCTCTTTCCTGTCACTGATTCTTATCCTAAATAGAATTTCCATATGTGTCTGGAGCTTATTCTTCATCCAGAGGAGCTTTCTCCTACTTTTGCACCCATTTCTGAAGATGAGGATGTGTTATGTATTATGCAGTTGGGTTTCCTTAGAAGCAATCGCCTCGTAGGTCTTTTCTCTGCGCACAGTGTGCTTATATTCTGAGCTTTCTTTTATTATATTCATTTTAGCAACAATAGAAAATAGATGCTCTACATACGCTGACAGTTCTTTTTGGGTATTGAAGTTACATGGGGGGTAAAAAGGGATACGAAATGGGAAGAAACACAGCTAAAATAGTGTCAGCTTTTATCTGTAGGCATCACATTAAACTGGCGTCTTTAGAAAATCCTTGTTGATTTTAAGCTCAAAAGTGTCCTTAAAGAGAAATGGGGGCTGAATAAAGCGGCGCTGGGTTTCAAACGGGCTGATGACTTTTGAAATGTTCAATATTAGCTGGATGTGGCGATCAAAACCTTCAAGTTTTTATTCTCCCTCCTTTACTCCAAGACGAGCTTGTATTAAAAAAATTGACAGATTTTAATCTCTTAATATTACCATATGTCCACATACTGTAAAAATATCACTGAATGTATGGAAGTCACTTTGAGTAATCGCATGTCCGTCTGCCTAATTGTCAGTGGGATCAAGGCCTGCGAGTGCTAACATGCAAATAATTTAGAAAATCATTTTATTTTATTTTAGTCTTCGTGTTTATAGCAAGTAATTTAAACAGCTTGCAGGACAAAAAAATCTGCTCTAGTCTATGCTATTTTTCCCACATTAGTCTTAATGGGCCTCTCATAATTTGACATGTCTAAGCGATTTGTTTAGACATTCAAGTTTCCTGTGGATTTGTATTTCAGAAGTTAAGACCGACGCTCACTGCAAGTGTCTAAAGCTGTTTGATACTTGAAAATGTTGTTTTATTTTCAATTAAACTTGGTGTGACATACATGGACTTCATGCCGTCCAGTTGATCTCCAGCTCCCTGTGGACCCCCGTGATGTGTCCTTGGTGTCCTGTGTGGGATCAGGGAAGATTCACCCAAGATCTGTTGGGAAGGAAACTTGTGGAAATTCACTGACATTGCAGCACCAAGCTGGGTGGGAGTGTTGATCTGCTGAGGGCAGGAGGCTCTACAGAGGGATCTGGATCAATGGGCTGAGGCCAATTGTCTGAGGGTCACCAAGGCCAAGTGCCGGGTCCTGCCCTTGGGTCACAACAACCCCATGGACGCTGCAGGATGGGGAAGAGCGGCTCGAAAAGAACCGGAGGGTGTTGGTGCCAGCGACTGAACATGAGCCAGTGTGTGCCCAAGAGGCCACCAGCATCCTGGCTGGGACCAGCACTGGTGTGGCCAGCAGGCCCAGGGCAGTGACCGTCCCTGTGCTGGGACCTGGGGAGGCCAAACCGCCAATCCTGGGGGCAGTTTTGGGCCCCTCATGCCAAGAAAGGCCTTGAGGTGCTGGAGCGAGTGGAGAGAAGGGAACGGAGCTGGTGAGGGGCTGGAGCACAAGTGTGATGGGAGCGGCTGAGGGACCTGGGTGGTTCAGCTGGAGAACAGGAGCTGAGGGGAGACCTTCTGATCTCTGAACTGCCTGAAAGGAGCTTGGAGCCAGGGGGGTCGGGCTCTGCTCCCCAGGAACAAGCGCCAGGAGCAGAGGAAACGGCCTCAAGTTGCGCCAGGGGAGGTTGAGGTTGGATGTGGGGAACAATTCCTTCCCCAAAGGGCTGTCAGGCATTGGAACAGGCTGCCCAGGGCAGTGCTGGAGTCACCATCCCTGGAGGGTTGAACCAGATGGAGATGAGGTTCTCAGGGTCACGGTTTAGCAGTGAACTCGGCAGTGTTGGGTTAACAGTTGGACTCGATGATCTTAAAGGTCTTTTCTAACCTAAATGATTCTGTGGTTCTATGATCCTCTGAATAACGAGGGAGGAAGTAATGGATGAAAGAAAAGCAGAGTGAGGTAAAACTTAAAGCAGCTGAGAAACTTGACTTACCTCCCAAAGTCAGTGTGAGATATTTTTAATTGTTTTTTTTTTATAATTTTACGAGCTTTAGTCATCAGCAGAGACCTCACATGACAAGAGCTCCCCCCTCTCCCTCCTGTTGCCATAAAAGATTTGGGGAAGGTCTGATGAGGTTTTTTTGGCGGCTTGTGCATCTGACACGAACCTTCCATCTCAAAGGATTTAGGAGGAGTTAAGTGAAACTAATCACGTCTTAATTTATGTTTTCTGTGCTGTGGAGTGGTGCCTACACTTTGTGGAGGTCTGAAAAGAGGCGCCAAAATACTTTTATATATATACTGTTGAACGAAGTTTTACGTTGTGTAAATTATAGCATGAGGACATTTTTACCGCAACCACTCTGTTTCACGTCGGTGCTGAATCTTGCACGTCTTCAATATTTATGAAATCAAGGAGTAGTTTTAGGGGAAACTGTTTTCCCGGCAATGCAGATTAGGATATGTGTGATTTGTTTCCTTTTCTCCTTGAATCTGTTTTCCAAATAATCCTTGTCCCCGTGGCGTGTAAGTATCTAGAAAAGCATTAAGTGATGTGACTTGAATCCCTCATTCAAGGAACCAGAGCAATGCTCTTATATAGGAGGAACTGAATGAATACACGTTTTATTCTTTATTATTTTGTATTCTTGAATGCTCTTGTTTGGTAAGTACATAGTTTACCGTGTGCTTGTTCTGAAATACTCATCCCTCTCAGTGTTGCTGATTTTCTGCTATGTGCAAGATGACTGATAAAAGGCAGAAACAGATATCTTGATCGTGGCTCTGCTTTCAGGTGTTTGATCACCGCTACATCACTGATAATTTCTTCAATATCCTCTTGATTTGAGGGAAAAAATAACCCCGTCTTTTGAGAAGTGAGTGGAATGAACGTTATCTTGGTGAGAGATGAATGTGGATTGAAAATTCAGTTGATAGCAGCTATGTTATGGTTTTAGCTTGATTTTCGAGGAAATGAGTCCTATCAGAGAGGAAATGAGTCCTCTAGGGTTGTTCTGTCTGTCCCTCCCCACCAATGTGATTGATGTCAGATACATGGAGTCCCCGAGGGAAAAAATTAGCTGCACAGAGGAGAAAAATGAGAGAAAACCAGGTGAGATTTGGCCACTGTATCTGGGGGAATCCACTGACCGGGGAAGAGACACAGAACATCAAACCACCCGTGTTTGGTGGTGTCTTCTGGGCAAATGTATAGGGAATGTATGGAGATTTGTGGTTATTGCAGTGTGGGAAACTGAAGGGACAAAGGAAACACATCTGTTTCTCTGTGTTTTGGTCTTTTAATGTTGTGTTTTTGGAATGTGAAGTGGAAATAACATTGAGGCATCTTTATTATAGACTCAGAGTGCAATTGTGTCCGATGTTCAACATGCTCCACTGTACTCCAAGCAAAGAAGTGTTCAGTGTGTCTGGAAATGGTTGAAGTTTAATGTTCTCGAGTGTGAATGGATTCCCTGATAGATGCTTCTTTCTCCCACCCAAACTCATGATTTCTCCCTGTATATGCATTTAAAAATTAACTCGTGCTTCTTGCGAATGAAGTATCTTGATTTTTGGAGACTTACGGACATCCCTGAGGGTGCACGACATGGTGATGTTCTTGAAAGGCCAAGGAGCATCCTGGGGCCTTCCAGCACCACTGTGGTCCCTTTGGTGTCCATCGCTGACGTATTTGGTAGACGATTGTGAGATGATAATTTGGCTTTAAGCACAGCTTAACATGGAGTATGGGCCAAACCAAAGCCGTATGAATTAGCACCATGTGGTGCTGAGGTTAATTAGCGCTGGTGAGAGGCGTTAAACTAGATTTTGTCTTGTGTGAACGTGGATGATTGGTGCTTGTTTAATATGGTTTAGGCCTGGCCTAGGTCCTCCTAGGAGTTCATCCACCTCCGCGCTGTCTCTGTGTGTGGGTATTTAGCTCATCTACCCCTTCCCATTTGCAATTAATAAAAGGGTCACAAAAATAGCCCTGGATAAATAACTGTGCTGTTTTCTCCGAGGCAAAAGTGGTGTTAAAATATTATGTTGGACCCTCGCTGCTCTGATGTTTGTTCAGACCGGAGGAGGACGAGGCTTTGAGGAACATTACACGGATTTCTAAGGGCAGCAAAAAGCTTTGGCTATGGAAAACATTGGCCAAACAAGGAGGAGCAGCTTGGAGGTGACAGCCCTGGTTAGACAGGATGGCTTAAAGCAACTTGAACATGGAGTATTTGGTATTTAAGCCCTAATGTCTTCTGCAGGAACACACACGGGTTTGGCGACTGCTGACCTTTCATGTCCAACTGTCCTTGGAGAGAAACGGTTCTAGTATCGTAAACCAGGATTTCCTTATCTTTGCAAGAGAAATAATGACGCTAACGACTTATAAGATCTCGCTGATTGTGGAGAGCAATTAGTTAATGCGTAGAAATCGCAGAAAATGCTCCGTAATGTAATATTTATTAATAATGGCGCCTTCTTAGGTGAACAAAAATGTTGTTGTCACTTATAGTGTTTCTGTAAGGGAGGAATAAAAGGAATTAAACCCAAATCGTGGGTTAAACTGAGATAATCCTGGGTAAGTCACTTAAAGCAGGAGAAATCCCTAGGAAAGAACAGCTGTATTTATACAAAGTAGTTCAGATAGTGCAAGTTCCACTTCATCCCCATTCTCACATTGCTCTAACTGCTTAAAGAATGCAGGAAAAAAAGGTTAATGTGCTATTATTAATTGTTATGGATCTTAATAGGGGTTTTTAACTTGAATTCTTTGAGTCATCCCCTTTTTTCTTTGGCCTAACCAAACACCTTCCTAATTAAATTTAATACTAGAAAGCCTCATTAGTGAGGTGCATCGTTCTGCTGGGGGAGAGGATGGTTGAGATTGATGTGAAAGAAAGATCAATTGATTTTTGGAGTCTCAAACCCTCCAAACTCTGACCCGAAACGGTGGAAATCACGGAGGTGCTGGTAGGGAAGGGTTAAATGTGCAGATTGCTCTGCTTTCCAGGGAGTGTTTTCCTGACATACATGAGGAAAATGGGCTCAAAATTGTATTTTGAGAGCCCTAAAGAAAAGTCAGCCTTTGATGCACCAAGCCCCAAGAGTTTTGAAGAAAGTGGCTGCATTTAGTTGAATTGTGAATGAGTATTCTCCTGCGAACATCTGGAAACTGTTGAGTTTAATTGGCCTGCAGCTGGCTCGGATCGGAGCTTTGGGGGGGATTTCTTGTTTTCCTTTCCTTAGCATCTCATTTCCTTTTTCCCTCTGGTTTCCTGGTGGCTTTTTTTTGGCATGTTCCAAAGTAAATGATAACTAATACACAACCTTTTCAAAGAGCCTTGAAGAGAAGCGAGGCGTCTCTGGTGGAGCATCATTTGTAGGCCGGAGCATCGATGGGTTCCAGCTGCTTCTGGGGATCTGAAAGGTGTTTATCGGATTTCTTTGCTTTACATTGTGATTCTTTTCCTTATTTTTAAATTCTTTTCAGTCCTTTTTAATGAGTTAGCAGGCAATGGTTTATATAGTGGAACTCACCTTTGAATGGTGTCACGGTCCGTTCGGCGATGGACTCGTGATGGTTCTTTTACCTTGATCTCAGAGCGCAAAATTAAGGCGACCAAAATGCCAAGGGGTTATAATTCAGTCAAGCAGTGTTACTTTATTAATTATTTTAATTTAGTAGCACTGAAAATGAGTTTCTGAAGAAGGAGCCGCAGTTGTCCTGTTGCTGTTGTTCTTTGTAAAGCAAAATAAATCGGTGCTAAATGATGCGCTTTGCCTCCGTTTATAAGTGAGAGCCCTTTCCACTGATTTATTCCTGATTTATTCTAACTAGCAACTTTACTTATTCTCATTAGGAACTTCTTGATTGTTAATTGGGGCGGTTGGACCAAGAAAAGAGAAGACCAAGTGGGATGTAACCAAGCTGATATCTTGTAGTATAAGGTTTATCACGAGTTCTCTCAACCAGGTGTCACAGTCTGTTCGGCGATGGACTCGTGATGGTTCTTTTACCCTGATCTCAGAGTGCAAAATTCGGGCGACCAAAATGCCAAGGGGTTATAATTCAATCAAGCAGAGTTACTTTATTAATTTGCCCGTAAAGCGGCACACGGTAGAGAGAGTAAGAAAAAGAAAAGGGAAAAGAAACGGGGAAAAGTTAAAGTACAGATGAGAAATGAGGTTGCGTTTCTCACCATCCAGTTCCAGAAGCTCCCTCTGCTCTCCGGTCCCGTGCAGCCCGGCCGGTCCTCCGTCGTGGTTCGGGATCCTCTGGTGGGAAGATCTTCAACGGTGTCCATTCTGGAGTCACCTTTTATGCTTCTTCACCCCCCTCGCTCCCATTGTTTCAGCCCAATCTCCACCTTAATTTCACAACCCAGGCTCGTACTGCGCAGGCTCGAGAGATTCACGCTTTCTTTTGCCAGTGCTTACGTGTCCAGCATTCAGGGTCTTTCCCTGGTCCATTGGGTGAGCTCAGGACCCTTGTTGAGCTCTTGGCCGTGCTCCTTTTCGTTGGCCATTGTTTGTGGAGCAGGTAGGGACACGTGTGACTGAGGCTGCAGGTGAGCACACAGCTTCTGGACGGCAGCTCTTGTCCCTGGGTCAGAGACCCTCAGAGCAACAGCTTTCAGGAGGGGGGGCTGGTTTGGCTGGAGAAGCAGGCGAAGTCCACACAGCAGCCACTGTGAGCAGGAGCCCCCGTATCGGAGAAACCAGTGCAACACAATGCTGCTCCTTGGGGCTCTCTCCAAGTCATTGTCCATGGGTTCTTTCGGTCTCAGCTTCAGTTCTCTAAGTTCTTGCTGGCGATGTTCAGGCAAATACCGCTCCATCTTCGGACCGACCCTCACAACTGGTGGGAAGGGAAAGGACAAACTCTTCAGCTGACACTTGTCTGGTCGAGATCTCGGTTTAACTGCGTTTTTATACAACTGCTCTCCTCATAGTCCCTTAGAAATAATACAGAGAGTTTTGTTCTTGTTTTCTTACAACCTCAACATTGCCCATTGACAGAAAGAGCGGAATTAGGTGACAAAAAGATGGTACAAGGTGCCCCTATGGCCATAAATTGACCTGCTGAAAGATTCACCATTTCCAAGTATAAAACTCATTGAATGGCCCAACTTGTTTTATTTTTTTATATTCTTTTTTTCTCCCCAATGCCATTGGTCAGTTTTTTTTCTGGCTAAATTAACTAATTAACTCATTAACTTTTTGTCTCTCCTGCTTATTGAACTTAAAAATTAAAACCGGCTCTGTAGATTTAGTGGTTTTACCCTTCTTTTTCCCCACTGTAAAAATGCACTTTATATTAGAAAAGAACTAGATAACATTAACAGGTTTTATTATTACAAGTCATATACCCTGTTTCCCCAAAAATAAGACAGGGTCTTATATTAATTTTTACTCCAAAAGATGCCTTTTTTAATATGCCTGGACGCTATTTAAATTGACTTTTTTAATGAGCTGTAACTAGGGCTTATATTTGGAGTAGGGCTTGTATTTGGAGTAGGGCTTGTATTTGGAGTAGGGCTTGTATTTGGAGTAGGGCTTGTATTTGGAGTAGGGCTTGTATTTGGAGCATCCTCAAAAATCCTGAAAAATCATTCTAGGTCTTATTTTTGGAGTAGGGCTTATTTTGGGGAAGACAGAGTAATTAAGAAAATGAATAAAATTTAGCAAGAGGCACCTATAATTATGAGAAAATAGTATTTTTAGAGAGGATGGGCAGAGGAAAAAGAGATCAAGCCAAATATGTATTTACATATAATATTAAAAACGTGAAAACATTTGATGGAACATCTGGCAATGCGTGTGGCACTTCCTTGCCACAATATTTACTGCGTCAAAATGCAAACAAACTTGTGTGCGTTTCAGGGCTTGGACTATAATTGCGTGATAGAACAGAATATATGATTATATGAAACATCGTGAAGCGGCTTCTCTCCTAGAGACCGATATTTCCAATTAATATTACAGGATTTGGAGGGCTGCCGGTGTTTTGGAATCCAACTCCGGTGCGTTTTAATTTGTGGATAAACTTTGAGGGTGTTCATACCCCCCTGTTCCATCGGTAAAGCGGGTCCGCGCTGCTCCCGATGGGGAGAAACCGCTTCCTAATTTCCAGCTGAAAACTTATTAATGACCATTTTTTCTCCCCCCGACCAGTTTGTTCTTCTGCCAGGAAGGATTAAGCTGTTTGTGGGAGGGATGAAGAGCAGCTGGTGCTTTTTCTTTGCAACCGGCGGGTGATGATAAGCGCTGGAGTAGCTCAGCCTAAACGGAGGGGATGTTGGCTTGACTTCAGTGGAGGAAAAGGTTTGAAGGCGTGGGATTAGTAAGTCCAGCGTGCTGGTCTAAATGGGAGATGTTGACTGGGGTGGGAGGGAGTGACCCCTCCAGCAGCGCGGTCACTGCGGTTACTCTGATCTGGAAGAAATTCCCCCGCGCGATGGAGTTTCAGGTTTAATTTCGAGGCGTTTGGCTCAATCCGGTGTTGATAGGAGGGTGAGTGGCATAGAGTCTAATTAATCCGACAGATACTTAAATACTTAAAGCGTGGCAGACTAGTTAGATGAAAACAAAATGTTGGTTTTTTATAAAGGAGGAAAAATGAAAGAAGTTGTGATTTGGTTAATGTTCGGCCTTCTGTGGGCCGCGTGTTTCTTTTAAGGGGAAAATCAATGGAGCAAAAGCAAGCGGGGAAATAGTTGCAAAAACCACTCGATGGTGAGGTGCAGGCTCGTGAAATAAATTTGAAAGGGAAGAGAAGAACGACTAAGGGGTGAAGTCAAGGGAATAAAAACGATGCAGAAGAGAGGCTGTAAATATGTGTTAAGCTATACAGATGTTTTTCAAGTATCCCCCATTAGTGCTCTCAACATCAGGAGACGAGGGAGAGTGTTGAGAAGGGAGATAAAACAACAGTAAGAAGAGATTTATAGTTAGCAAATCATCATACACGTCATTTGGCTTAATATTATTAAAGGAAAGTGGACCAGATGCCAGAGGAAAAAAATATTTAAAAGCAGAATATACAGAAAATGAAGGATACAGCAGAACAGGTGATGAGATGTTGCAGATTTCCGAAATCTGGCTCAAGTCAAGGACCAGATCGAGAAGTGTGAAATGTGGGATGGGAGCCGAGCCAACCTGCGAGAAACAGAAACCGACTTAAGCCTTTTGTAATAATTAGATTGCCTTGGGATTGGGTTGGAACAGTTGCCAAAGCAAAAATTATGAGAAAGGAAAAAAAAAAAGTGGTTTTTTTTTTGGTAGCATCTGCTTTTGCTGTATTTTAGCATTTATTTTAATATTTTTAAAAACAAAATTGCGTTGTTAGCTGCAGACTATGGGAGTGCAGGAGCAAATCCATGTTAGGGATCTGGAGATGTGAGGGCCTCTTACTCAGTGTTGTTCCATCATTATCCGTGTGCTGTGGCAAAACAAACACATTAAGCAAAAAATGAGTTAAAATGATTTTTAAAGATCTAAACCGAGGATGAATATTTGACATTCGTTAAAAACCAGAAATTGCATATAAATATTTATGAAGAGGAACGGTGCTCGTGAGGGCGCGAAGCCACCTCAGAAAGCTTCGTGTCAATCGGAACACCCAGATTCGTTTAAGACGATTTAAATTCCTACAAAGGTGGATGATGCAGAGTGAATCGCACGTTTGAAGTGAGTGAGGGCAGGAAAAAAAGCATCAAGGTTGGGTAGAGGGCTGCTTTTTGGTTTTTTTCTGATTGCTTTTGGTTTAATACCAAGTGTTGTAGCGACAGTTCTGTGAAGACGTGTGAGGGCAGCGTGAGGCGTGAGCTGCTCCAGCACGCAGAGGATCAGCTTGAATGGGGAAAAAATGGCTAAAAAGACTGGAAATGGAAGACATTGGCTTTCAAATTGATCAGACTGGTTTGTTCATAGTGTCTGAGGAAAAGAAAATAAAGACTTTTTTTGTGAGAATAGGCATAACAGGGAACTTGGCCACCAGCATCCTGGCTGGGACCAGCACTGGTGTGGCCAGCAGGCCCAGGGCAGTGACCGTCCCTGTGCTGGGACCTGGGGAGGACAAACCACCAATCCTGGGGTCGGTTTTGGACCCCTCAGCTCAAGGCTCAAAATGGTGGCGCCAGGGTGGTGGGAACACATCAGTGCCCAAAATGGCGGGACCAGGGGCACCAAGATCACCTCAAAACACGAAACGGCGGCCCCAAGGGCACCAGAATCACCTCAGGGCTCAAAATGGCACCCTCAGGGGTGGCGAGATCACCTCACACACAAAATGGTGGGACCAGGGCCACCCAAATCACCTGAGGGCTCAAGAAAGGCCTTGAAGTGCTGGAGGGAGTTGAGAGAAGGGAACAGAGCTGGGGAAGGGGCTGGAGCACAAGTGTGATGGGAGCGGCTGAGGGACCTGGGGGGTTCAGCTGGAGAACAGGAGCTGAGGGGAGACCTTCTGATCTCTGAACTGCCCGAAAGGAGCTTGGAGCCAGGGGGGTCGGGCTCTGCTCCCCAGGAACAAGCACCAGGAGCAGAGGAAACGGCCTCAAGTTGCACCAGGGGAGGTTGAGGTTGGATGTGGGAACAATTTCTTCCCCAAAGGGCTGTGGGGCATTGGAACAGGCTGCCCAGGGCAGTGCTGGAGTCACCATCCCTGGAGGGTTGGACAGATGGAGATGAGGTTCTCAGGACATGGGGCAGTGCCTGAGGTGGGTTATTGTTTGGACTCAGTGATCTTGAGTGTCTTTTCCAACCAAAACGCTTCTATGATTGAAGTACAGGAACCCGAGACCTTTCATGCTGCCTGGTAGAGACACTCTGTGGATGTCCCGGAGATGTTTCAGGAGCTCTGCCCTGTGACACTGGGCTATTTATGGGGGTATAGTCTGGCAGACTGGATTGTGATCTTTTTTTTTTGTGGTGAAGTCCATTTCTGCCCTATATGTTTTCCTACATTCACCCTTTTCTGGCCATTAAGTCTAAACATGCCGGCTGGGCCGCTTTCCCGGCCACCACAGTGCTGGGACTCTGTGAACATCTTTGGATGCCACTGAGGTTCTGTAGGTTGCTTATTAAGAACCTAAAAACACATCCAGTTTTTGGAGGTAGTTTATCACACAAATCACTTTATACCCATAGATGTTGTTTTTGCTGCTGAAAAAAAAACAGCAAAAGCTTTGTCCCAGCTTCCACAAAGTTTTCAATTAATATTTATGTGGATTTGTGTGGCTTTGAGCCTTAGCGTGTCACATCTACCTCTGCATTTATGACACAGGTGTTAGTGGAGAGAACTGCAGAATTGGAAAGCAAGTCGCACAAAGACTTTTAGAGAAAAGAAATGAAACAATAGCCACAGAATTGGTGGAGGATTCAGAATTTTGGAGAATACATGAACTCGTGGCAATAAGCAAAAGCTGTGGAGTTTGGCTGATGGGAAATGCGCTGAGAGGGATTGACTTATTTTTTATTTTTCCTTTTTAAAATAGGCAAGATCTGCTTGGACAGTGATTAGTGAGGGGGTATCTGGGCTGTTGAGGGCAGAGGTAACAGCGGCTCGTGTGTTTTGAACACTCAGCAAGCGCTGGGTACTGGAAGGGCTGGGAAATGCTGCAATCACTGCTGCCCTAACTCAAAGGAGGAAACACATTCCTGGATGAGACGCGTTCCTGGGTGTGCCGGCTTTTGTCCTCAACTTTCCTCTGTTCCAGTTGAATAGAATGATGATCCTCGTCGTCCTAACGACCAGAGCTTTCTGGAAATGTAAAATTACCAGCTCTCATTAATGCCGGGCTATATCATTCATCAAAGCTCTTCTTATGCCTCATGCTGGCTCCTGTTCTCTCCCCCTCCTTAATCTTTCTCTCATTATAAGGATGTGTCTGCCCTTTGGACCTATCTGCTTCCAAGGAGCTGACACCTGCAGAGATATTATTTGGTGAAGATTCGTTAACTCTTTAACAGTCAAAACGCTGAGTTTCTGGTAGGAGAAACACAATTTGATGGAAGCTGCTTTGCAGAATGAGCGCGGCTGTAAATACAAATCCCCTGATAACAAAGACCGGGCGGGCGACTGCACAAAATGAAATGATTTGTGTACCTGGGCAGCGATTTATTCTCATAAACTGTTATTTTTATTGTCAGCAGGTCCGTGCAAATGCAGTTGGTGGCATCAGCTTTTCTGTCGCGGAGATTTTCTGTTGCTTTGGAGACTCCCACCCTAATGCGTTTGTCACACGTGTCTTGGGTAACTCGAGAATAAAGATCTCAAAATAAGCCTAAATGCCATGAAATTAGACCTGGCTGGGGACAAACGCCTCTGACACGTACCTGGAAACGAGTTCTCCAGATGCTGCTAATAGTTCTGTAGCGCCTTTTATCTGAAGAACTAAAGCACTTTGCAAACACTCGTATCACAGAAGTGCTGCGCTGAACAGGTATTTTAGCCAAATAAATGCTGTTTATAAAGGAATTTTCGAAAGAGCTTTCAGAAATACCCATCACTGTTTCAGTATCTTTATTCATTGACTGAAGCTCTTAACTCTCTCGGTAGGGAACGCCAATTTACTGATGTACTTTTCAGTTAAAATCCAAGTTCCATCAGGCACATTAGCAGTGAGAAAATGCAGCTCTCTTTGGAAAGAAAAAAAGGGGTTTGAAAGTTGCTTTAAAGTCAGTTCTGTAATAAATGTATTGGGTGCCACAAAGTGAAGTTGTTAGAAATCGTTAGTTCTGAAACCCCCCCAACTGTCATGTTAAACAGTCAAGAGGTACCATGTTCATTCTTTCTACTGTGCATCCATCTCTTCTTGCTGTAAGTCGTATTTCCTTTGTGAACTCCAGGGGGATCTGCTGTTTGTGTCATTGTGCGGTGACGTTCACACCGTTCCAATCAACTTCTGGAGTCGCTATTGATAGTACACGTTTTAGTTAATGAAGAACCATTATTTCTCATGTAGTATTTGCCAAGCTCCTGACAATATTTTGAGAGGTCATATTTATAGCTGACATATCAAAGAATATTGGAGAGAAGTAGCAAAGTTCTGCAGGTTTAATAGAGACTATTTAGTATTTCCATTAATGGTCTCTAAATACAAGAAGGCAGGATTGGAGAGGCTACGTGAGTTATCCGCTCAATGAACCATACAAGTAGAGGAAAACATTCTCTAAGTCTTGGTTTTTCTTTGTATTTCTACTCCGAAACAGTCCAGAACTTCATTGTTTGAGTTTTATAGACATCACTTTGATATCCCATCTGGATTTTATCACAATCAAGCTACATTTCGTGTTTTAATACTGTCTCTAAATAATTTCTTCTCTTCCCTCGTATTTACTTCCCTGATCTTTTAATTTAATTAACCAAACTATCATTTTTGTTGCTGTTTGTAAGCTGTGCCGAGGGGCAGGAGAACCTCTCTGACCTACTGACCACCCCCTTCTAACCCACCCCAGGTACCATTGGCTTCCTGGCCACAAGGGCCCAGTGCTGGCTCATGCTCACCCTGCTGTCCCCAGGACCCCCAGGTCCCTTTCCCCTACACTGCTCTCTAATAGGTCATTCCCCAACTTACACTGGAACCTGGGGTTGTTCCTGCCCAGATTCCAGACTCTACCCTTGCCCTTGTTCTGTTTCATTACATTTTTCTCACCCAGCTCTCCAGCCTGTCCAGGTCTCTGATGGCAGCACAGCTTCCAGTGTCACCACTCCTCCCAGCATGGTGTCACCAGCAAACTTGCTGACAGTCACTCTGTTCCCTCATCGAAGTCACTGATGAATAGATTGAATAATCCCGGCCCCAGCACTGCCCCCTTAGGCCCTGCACTGGATCCAGGCCTCAACTGGACTCTGCCCCATTGACCACGACTCTCTGGCTTCTTCCCTTCAGCCAGTTCCCAGTCCCCCTCACTACCTGATCATCCAGACCGCACTCCCTCAGTTCAGCTCTGAGAATGCTGTGGGAGACAAATTATATCCCGTTCCTCTGGCTGTCAAGGTGTAGAGTATCCACTTCCCCTGTGTGCTGGGAAGAACTTCCAGCTCTGGCTTCCCAGCAGTTGTTTTTTGCACGGTAACTTTTGTGCAGTTGTGATTAAAGGATACGTAGGAACCTCTCATAAACTCATCCCTAAGGATTTTTATTAATAACCTTTTTGCAGCCTTGATGTTCTTCTTTCAGCGTAATGATTTTTTTCTCCTTTAGTTTATTAACCACCACACAGTCGTGTTACCAATTTCCACCTTGGCAGTTTCTTTAATCACTGTGTACTTTTATTATATCCGTCAGGTGCATTGAATGAGTTTTTTAAAGAAACGTGGTTCAAACTTATGTTTTAAAGAACTTGGTCACAAAATTCTTTCTGTTTTGGATCCTTTGTTCCCCAAGGTTTGATTTTGGAGCCTTCACAGTAAGATCAGCTTCTCACGGTTCCTCTGGCCCTTCAGAGCAGGATGCATCATTACACCAAATAATTAATGAGGACATAAATATCTGGCAAATTATTGGAAATTGATAGAGGATGTAGTTGATCACGATGTGCATTTTGTGCCTTATATTAAAGTAATTTATGAACTGTAGTTAGCAGGTGGCTGGTCCAGGAACCTCGCCAGCGTGGGGCTTCAGAAGGAGCTGGATTCCTTCACATCCTGCTCATGGTTTGTAGAACTTCATCTCCACTGTGCTCATGTGGCAAGTCAGCACAGAGATGCTGCTCCAGCAGCTGATGCTGATGAGCAATCACCGAATCACAGAACAGCTTGGGTTGGAGGGACCTTCAAAACTCCCCCAGTGCCACCTCTGCCATGGGCAGGGACATCTTCACCAGCTCAGGTTGCTCAAACAAAACAGGTGACAGCTATAGCCACATTAGCCCTGATGTCCCCAGCACCCTGGATACCTCATGAGCCTCTTGTCTCGGTTCCATGTGGCTGTTTTTAGGAGTGTCCTCAAGCCTTTCATAGTTATTTGAGTTGGAGGAGACTTCTAGAGGTCTTAGGTCATGCACCCTGCTCAACACAGGGTCAGCATTTAAGTTGGATCAGGTTTCTCTTTGTCCAGTTCAGTTCTGAAGATCTCCAAGGATGGAAATTCCAGTGCATCACCTCTCCGAGATCCTTCCCTCTGCGCCTTGAAATCCAGGCAGAATTTCTCCTGCTGCACTTCGGGACTTGACCTCTCATCCTTACACCTGAGAGCTGCGTATAAGGGCAGCATCAAACTGAAGTTCTTCTCTTTCTATGTAAGTTTTCTGCAATCTGTAGGAGGAGCAGCACAACTTTTCTGAATATCCTTGGTTAATTCTTCAACAAAAGCTGGGAATGGATTCCAGGAATCACCAGGGAAAGCTTTGCTGGGTGGGTGTTTAGTTTGTGCCAACCTGACCTATGAGGTGCTGTGAAAAGAGTTTCAGCCTGGCTTCCTGAAGAATTAAAACCTCTGTATAATTACCAATGGTTAATAAGTATGCTTAGGCAATTTTATATTTAATTCTGTGTCTTTGTGAAGTATATATAGCGGCTACTGACAAAAATTCGCTGTGGGTATTTAATTTATGGAGTGGAAAATGGCGACACCATTGCACGGAGTGATCTGGTTCCTTTGTGAACTGTCCTGACATGGGTTTTATACAATCGGTAACAAAATGTTACGTGTGGAAGGGACTGAGAGTAAACCGCTATTTCCTGAAAGCCGCAGCTCTGAAGAAGAAGAAGTGGTCATACTAATCCTAGGCTTCAACTGCTCCTTGCGCTCTTTAAATAATGGTGAAAAATTACAGAGGTACAGAGGAAAACTCATTAGATAAAGGATAAAGAAAACACAGGGCGTTTCAAAAAGGTGGACGCAATTTGAAATGCCATTTGAATTTTGAATTTGGTCCATCTTTTTGAAACACCCCGTACAATCTCTCTACTGTCTTCAGGGCAAAAAATAATAACCAAGAGAAGGCAAAGGACCTTAAAAGGGAGAAAATACTGATTATTGAAGGCCTGGTTCTTTAGTGCATAAAGGTATAAGAAAAAACAGTAGCTTGAAGATAAAGTGAGATATTCAGGCTACAGACGGTCTTTAAACATGAGCTGACGTAGCACTAGAACAGTGAGAAAACCTGTGTGTCTCTGGCTGAATCATCTCCAGATGCTACTTAGATGTCTGGTGAAAAACAAGCTGGCGAGTAAAACTGAATGGACTCTTCCTACAAGAGACCGGTCTAAGTGACCTGCTGAACCTTTCCCTCCCGAAGATGTGTTAATACATTTAGATTCAGGACTTCCCATTAGGAAATGTTTGGGATTTTTATTCTGTAGGGGATCAGAAGTTTTTTTAAAAGGATCATTCTGTAGTCTGATGCATTTTTTTTCTCCTGCTGTGCTGCAGCTCACGCTGGCGAGATGAAAATTAAAAGCAATTAGGAATGTCAGCAGTGCTTATTCTTCTTATTAAAAGATTTGACAGTTTTCTGCTGTTGTGACATCCCTGAGCGTATCGGTGTGGCTGTGCTGAAGGTGAGGACAAGGAAGAATCGGTCTGGGCATCGAGGGAGATTCAGGCCAGACATGAGGAGGAAATTATTGGTCCTGAGGGTGGTGAGAGCCTGGCCCAGGTTGGCCAGAGAGGTGGTGGATGAACCATCCCTGGAGACATCCCAGGCCAGGCTGGACGGGGCTCTGAGCAACCTGAGCTGGTGAAGATGTCCCTGCCATGGCAGGGAGAGACCTGGGGGAGCTTTGAAGGTCCCTTCCAACCCAAACTATCTGATGATTCTATGAACCCAACCTCATCCTTAACCCAGCCTCATCTTCCTCAACCTGAGCTGGTGAAGATGTCCCTGCTCATGGCAGGGGTGGGACTGGATAAGCTTTTAAGGTCCCTTCCAACCAAAACCATCTGATGACTCTATGAACCCAGTCTCAATCTCCTCAACCCATCCTCATCTTCAACTCATCCTCAACCCAACCTCAACTTTCTCAACCTGATCTGGGTGAAGATGTCCCTGCTTACGGCAGGGGTGGCACTGAGTGAGCTGTGAAGGTCCCTTGAAGCCAAACCATTGCATGATTCTATGGTCTTGAAGCCCTTAAGACAAGTTAAGCACTAAACTTCTGAGTATTCAGCTGCTTTCACTGCTCCTGAGGGACCTGCCAACACCTTTGTCTACTCTGACCAAGTCCTTGACATGGCTTTTAGCTTTCATTCCGTGTGGTTTGCTTATCCTTTTGCAATCTGCAGAACAGGGGATGGAGCCTGAGACACCAGCACATATAAAAACATAAAGCACAAGCTGCTGAGCACCAGGGGACTGTCACCACATTTTGGGATGCCGGTTGCTGCTCAGGCACCGCTCACCTTCTCAGGTGGAGCCGTCCCATTTCCCAGAAGGGCAATTTCATTTCATAGTGCTCAAGTTGATTTCTCTTGGCAGCCAGACTGGCTGTGGTTGACAGATGATGTCTGAGAAGGGCTCCAGTAATTGCTCGTTCTGTTCGGTGACGATGTCGGTGACAGATGGTCGCACTGAATGTTTAAAATGTTCGGGACCTCTGGATGATCCTTCAGCTTATGAACAACAAACTTTGCCAACATTTCTGTTGTCTATTAGCAGAACCATTTATAATATTTCCTTGAATTACTGTGTTTCCCCCCGCTACATCTTAAGCATGTTTTACTGGGTTTGTACTTTCCTGAAACATTCTCTTTTGATTTTTTCCTCTTAAAGAAGGTCTCAAGATGTTCATACAGACTGCCATAAGTAGGTGCCAACTGCGCTTGCAGACTTGTTAACAAATGTATTTTTGCCTGAGAATGGCACATATGGCCCAAAGCGGAAACATTAGGGTCTGTAGTCTTCGTGAGGCCTGACGGGTATTGTCTTGGAAGAAATAGCGTTTGGGTCAGTCGTAAATCTTATTGCTGGAAGGACTTAGTTTTTCTTCTGAAGTGATGGTCTTCAATCATTTAACATTCGTGACAGCTCCCGAGTTGCGAAATACGAGACCGAATTATTTATGGTGTCCTTTTATTGCCGTTTAGCACTTCAAACAAGGTGAGCCAGCCTGTGTGACCCATCTGAGTTTCATGGACCATGAGTTACCTGCAAAACTGGTTTTAGGCTGGACCGACCGACCTGGAGAGTGAGAGTTTGATACTTGTTCTACTGCACATTTTTTATACAACTTGTAAACCCAACTGCTAAGGAAGATACACTCACTTTTACACACTTACTTATAATTTTTTCCCGCTTCGAAGCATTTGACATTGTTGTCTTTTCTTTTTGATCCCACCAACTTGGAAAGCAAAATAGCATATTCTTGAATTCTAGTGGCTTTCTGCAGATTGCTTCATCCCCTTTTTGTGCTGATGAGCCAAATAATGTGATTTTATGGCACATCCATATCCAACTGGATTCTGATACCATTCCTTCATGTCGATAATATACATTTTATATTTGCAAAAAAGCTTCTGATAGTTTTTCAAAGCACATTCACGTTCTGGTGTAGCGTCTGTTAGAAAGGAGGAGTGTGAACCAACAAGTATGGACCGGGACAGGCAAATCTTTTTGCGCTTATCTGGCTTTAAAAATGATTTTCTAGCTGTTGCACGCCATTCTGATGGAGGTCTGGATAACTGTACGTTTAAATTGTACATTTAAATCAAATCAGTAAATTACGTAACCGTGACAAGACGTTGATTAGTGTGCTAGGTTTAATGAGGGGCGGGAAGAGAGGAATTGATGTGTGTGTGTGTGTGTGTGTATATATATATGTAGGTATTTGGAGGAATAATTTAATATGGCTGGAGTGTGATTGCCTGAGATACATGAAGGAAACAGAGGATGGGGAGTTTTGCCACCATCTGCACTGCGTTTAGTGGGAGATTCAGGTGGATTTGAAGCTCGAGATGCCTCTGAGCAGCCCCACAGCAGCAGCTCTCGCTACTTTTCCTCTGCGTGGATGTTTTGGTTTCTTTCTCACTTCATTTCCTTGATGAATTCCTTGTTGCTACTGCTCCTCATACTGGCTTGGAATTTTCAGTCCCTGCGTTTATTTTCTTAATCCAATGGGAAGATACTGGAGCAGGTGGAAATAATCTTTGATGCTTCTCTCAACTGCGTTCAGAAATTTGAAGTTATAATTTGGAAGTTAAGGACTTAGATTTCCAAATGCCTCAGTCCAGGAGTGGACACTGAAATCAGCAGCAATCGCATCACCCGAAGGAAACCTTGCTGAAATATGTCCGCAGCTGGGAGATGGAGAGTTTTTTTGTACCTTCTTAGGGTTTCACAGCTTCTTTGATCAGAACAGTTAGAAGTATGAGAGCTTTCCCATGTGAAGCAGTGAGGTGTGATGTTGAGATGCTCTGTGGTAGCAAAGCCCAGCCAAGCAGAGCCAGCCTGGCTTAGCAGGAGAGTAGTCTGGACTGGATATGACCATCCTGCTGCTTCCCCGCAGATCCAGCTTGTTCAACACCTCTCCTTGGCATCTTTACACCCATCTGACATCGTTACTATAGATATTCCATCACCAGCTTTGCAAAACTACTTGTGAAGAGCCTGAGTAACTCGAAAGACCATTTTCATCGCTTCATAGATGCGCTGGGCTCGTCAAAGATGATCTTCACCTTCAGGGAAAGAAGCGATGTATAAAAATACTCGTGCAGGTGTTGAAGCCGATGCTTGTTTCATACGTGCTGGGAAGGATCTGCTATCGTGGTATTGATTAAGAAAACCAAACCAGACACGATGGAGCTCTCCAGGAAAAGTCTGAGCGTGACAGCGATCGTGGACACAATGGCACAAATACACCATTGGCCTCTTTCCGTGGGATCTGTTCAGCATCTCTGTATCGGAGGAGACCAAAGTAAAAAAGGATGAAATAAAACCGAGGAGAAGGAGAGAACGTTCCCCTAGTAGGACATTGTTACAGATTTCAGCGCTCAGCCCAGGTCAGGAAAGTCCAGCAACACCAGACCCAAGTTCAAAGTCAAGCGCTCCAGATGTGCAACGGCCACCGTGACTGTCACCTCCAAGTGGTTTGACGTAGAAAATATTCACGTAGGAAGGTCACGTCCAGGTGAGCCGAGGGCGATGTTGGGCTCTGGAGCATCTGCTTTTCTCTGTGTGCAACTTGGATTTATCTCCTGGGCTGGAGCGGATGCTCTTTTCACATCAGTACCGGCTTTTGCTGTGGGATTTGTCGGCGCTGAAATGATTTGATTTTTAAAACAAGGGTTTTTCAACTGTTGCTCGAGCTTTCTGTAGCAATAGTGCGGTTTGGGGAATGGTTTCCCTGTCAGAATTGTCCTTCTCTTGCTTGGTCATTTGGAGTCTCCAATTCCATAAGACATCATGCTATGTAAAACTAGCAGTAGTTGTGTCAAGTATTACTCCCAAATAATGTTATTATTTAGCTGACAGTATATTAAGTGATGTCTTTGACTGGCCTCCAAGGTTCTGCTTTCTCATTATGTTGGTTTTAGGAAATATTTTAATGATTCTCATTTCTTTTAGCGGTGGTGATGATGAAATAACCTCCAGAACCTGATGACCTTAGAAACTAAAGTAAAAGAAAAGGGATGAAATTCAATAGCGATAAATACAGGGTCACGCACCTGGGGATTGATAACAGAAATTTGGGCTGTAAACGAGGAGCTCATCAATGGGTAATAATGGAAGATAAGAAACTATACCAGTTGATTGCAGAAGAACTGTGAGCTGCCTAAGCGATGCAAACGTGACCCAAGCGGGGGATTTCCAGCTGGGAAAAGAATATTCGTGTCACTCTACAACTCACAGAATCCCGGAATGTCAGGGGTTGAAGGGCCCTGGAAAGCTCATCCAGTGCAATCCCCCCATGGAGCAGGAACACCCAGCTGAGGTTCCACAGGAAGGTGTCCAGGCGGGTTTGAATGTCTGCAGAGAAGGAGACTCCACAACCTCCCTGGGCAGCCTGGGCCAGGCTCTGCCACCCTCACCAGGAAGAAGTTTCTTCTCAAATTTAAGTGGAACCTCCTGTGTTCCAGTTTGTACCCATTACCCCTTGTCCTATCACTGGTTGTCACCGAGAAGAACCTGGCTCCATCCTCCTGACACTCACCCTTTCTATATCTGTAAACATGAATGAGGTCACCCCTCAGTCTCCTCTCCTCCAGCTCCAGAGCCCCAGCTCCCTCAGCCTTTCCTCACACGGGAGATGCTCCACTCCCTTCAGCATCTTTGTTGCCCTGCGCTGGACTCTCTCCAGCAGTTCCCTGTCCTTCTGGAACTGAGGGGCCACAACTGGACACAATATTGCAGGTGTGGTCTCCCCAGGGCAGAGCAGAGGGGCAGGAGAACCTCTCTGACCTACTGACCACCCCCTTCTAACCCACCCCAGGTACCATTGGCCTTCCTGGCCACAAGGGCCCAGTGCTGGCTCATGGTCACCCTGCTGTCCCCAGGACCTCCAGGTCCCTTTCCCCTATGCTGCTCTCTGATTAGAACTCAACTGAAATATTGGGTGCAGTTTCTGGCTGCTTATATTGGCAAAGATAAAACAAAAATAGACTATTTCATGCTGGAATAGTCCTGAAAGGTGATAAAAGTGCCTGCAAGTATATTGGGCACCTTGAAGGTTTCAAGAGCCGTTAGCTGAAAAAAGGTGTTGCCGTAGATTTATTCAGATTATTCAGGGTGAACTTAATGACCCCGGGAAGCTTTTCCAGTTCTTTTTGTCCTCATTTGACAACCTTTGGATGTTTTTAGTTCAGTTTGGGTTTAAATGGGGGGGATTTCAAGACAGTTACAGCAAAGATTTGCTGGAATCATCCAGAGTTTGCTGTTGTTGTATTTGGTTTAGAAAACATCTACTGCTCTTGTCTGTTGTAGACACCAATACATTGTTGTTATTCAGGCGTTCTCCACATCTGAGAAATGATGAAATATTTAATAACTCAGCGCTCGCCTGCGTTCTCCTGGCCTTGTGGCAAATATCAGGTGTTTGTGGTGATTTGGAAATTAGAATCACGGAAAATGGATCGGAACAAAACAGCTCCAAATAAAAATCCTCCGAAACTGCCCAAGTTGAGAGGCAGATGACTTGGAAATAGTCCATAATTACTAAGCTTGTAATTGAGAAAGCGCCGTCTGCGCTCGAGAGCTCTAGTTGGTCTAGAAATGAAATAAAACAAGCCGAAAGAACCAGAATTACATAAATAAAGAGCTAAAACGCCTCGGGTTTGTAATGTAGATGCAGTCAAGGTATTGTGACAGGGACACATTTCCATTTTAGAATTATTTAATTATCCTATCTTGTCCTCTAAAGAAACAAAACGAGCATGAATATTCATGTCTGCAATTAAAATATTAACGGCGGGCTGAGACTTTGGGCTTTAGGTCTCCAAACAGCCATCAGCAGCTTTATTTCAATGTGATGATGAGCGGGGTCAAAAAGAGGAGTCACCTTTTGTTTGCAGCTTGGGGAGAGGTTGGCGTTGTCCTTGAAGACCAAAGGACATTATTTGGTCTCTATAAGGACGTTATTTGCTCCTGTAGATTAATTTACCCTTAAATGCAGACCTAAAACCACCATCAAACCCCTTGCAGTGATGTTTTATTTGATTTCCCGTCTTTAAATGCAAGTTATCTGTGCCATGCACCTTTTTCTTGCAGCTCTTGGTTAATTTTGATGATCTGTAGCATCTTCAATAAAGTTTCGCTTTAACGTCGTTACAATGAGCGTGGTCGGTGTCATCGAAGACGTTCAATTAAACCCTTTTGCTGGCTTTAAATGAGGGGAGTTGAAGGTTTCATTGGTAAATATTTCCCGTTTGTAAGTATTAGAGAACAAAAATCTGAAAACAGCAGCACATAAAGGTTTCTCCAAAAGTATTAAACTAACCCTTCCAGCTGATTTTGCTATTGAAGAGCAATTCCCTAAGAATAACCAGGCAGAAAATTGCTCACGAATAACCAGGCAGAAGAGGTCCATCATGTTTTAATTTCACAGCAGGAAGAAGGACGTACATTGCATTTATATTAATGAAATAATTAAATTGCTCAGGGTAAACAATTAACTGAATGGATACAAGCCTTTTGGCCCTTATTTTGTGTGTAACTAAGCGTACTGCAGAAATAACTGAAAATGTGCCTTTTTCTGGTGAAGTTAGAGGCTCGTGGCCCTATTTCTTGTAAAATTAGACAGCGGGAGAGGCGCATCTGGCCCCAAAGGTGACAGATTTGGGGTCTGCAGCATCCATAGGGGGTCCATCGAGTTATCTCAGGGGCCAAATGGTGACTTAAATCTGAATTTCTGAAAGGAAGTTGTGCCAATGAAGATTGGTTTGGGTTTTGAAATGTGTTGATCAGCAGCTCCTGGTGTTGAATCTGCGTCTTGTTCCTTCTGCCGCAAAAGTCCAGATGCTGCGAGAACCCATGCGTTAGCAATACGTACGTAATTAATCACATCTTCTTGCTTTAATAAGGAGAAGTGAATTCTTACACCTACTTGATTCAGAATTTGTTGGTTTTATTTTGGTGGTCAATGCTTATATTTGCAAAAGAACAACTTGAATTCTTGACTGGTTCTGCATTATCTGCTATAGAGACACGTCCCACTGACAAAGCTACTGAAATCAAAATCATTTTCTTATTTGAATTTGACTGATTTGTTGGTGCTGCCCACAGAAGGTAAGCAAGGAACAATCATCCCTTGGCTAATAGAATTAGATGAGTTTTCTCACGTGGTCGTAGAAGACATCGTTGAACCTCAACGGCTTTCTGCTCATTGTTCCATACAGACCCGGTTTACACAAGTTCTAGACCTCTGTCTAAAAAGGAGTGGGTTTCCTTGTGTTAAAGCCCCTTTTCTCATGGAAAATAGAGACTTGTCTTTAAGGGTCAAGTGGGTGTGTAGCTGGAGGTCCCATCGTGGCCCGGCACACATATGTGCCACCTTCTTCCTCCTCCACTATCTGTGGGAACATGTGCCCAAAAAACAATACATTTCAGTTGAGTCAACTTCTACCATATCTTGCTTTTTATAAGGATTTCATTGCATGAGGTGACTGAAGACTGTAGTGTTTTGTATAAATGACCCAGCTAGTGAGCAAATGCTTGATGTTCTTAAGAGAGTTTGAGTTTTGCATATAATCATAGAATAGTTTGGGTTGAAGGGACCTTCAAAGTGCCCCCCCTGCCATGAGCAGGGACATCTTCCCCAGCTCAGGTTGCTCAGAGCCCCGTCCAGCCTGGCCTGGGATGTCTCCAGGGATGGTTCATCCACCACCTTTCTGGCCAACCTGGGCCAGGCTCTCACCACCCTCAGGGCCAACAAATTCTTCCTCATGTCCAGCCTGAATCTCCCTCCTTTAGTTTAAAACCATCACCCTTTGTCCTATCACAACAGGTCCAGCTCAGAAGTCTGTCCCCATCTTTCTTATAGGCTCGTTTAAGTATAGAAAGGCCACACTAAGGTCTCCCTGGAGCTTCTCTTCTCCAGCTGAACACCCCAGCTCTCTCAGCCTGTCCTCCCAGCAGAGCTGTTCCAGCCTCGGGTCATTCCTGTGGCTCCTCTGGCCCCTCTCCAGCAGGTCCATGTGTGTCCTGTGACTCCTCTGCAGAGGCTTCAGAAGATTCAGGAGATCATTTGATGTCCTAAGCAAACTGTTGGGGAGATTCTGAAGAGTGATTTAAAAACCAGAGCAAAGTTGCCGTAAGTGGTAAGCACTGAGAACACAGATTTATTTATAGTTTTAACTATTTCCATATTGAGGCACTTCACAGGTTTTGGTGGCAGGATTTAGACCTTTTTGCCTGCAAAGAGTTAAACTCAGCTCTCGACAGCTTCGCCATGAATGCTGCAAAGACCTTCTTGCATTTGTTTTGAACTTTAAAAAAACAACAGCCTGATTAGTTGGAGCAGGTTTTCCCCGAGGGAAGAATATACAGTATAATTTCATTACAAAATATAGTACTTGGAGATGAACTGGAGTTAGTTTTTTTCCACCCTGAGGGATTTGACATTTCTATTTCTTGACATTTCTCTCATTGTTAAACCAGCTTCTTTGTGCTGTAGTTTTTTCCCCGTCCCCTGGTGAAACTGTAGCTGGATCCTCGAAGCTCTGAGTGTCTTTTCTTGTAGGTAGAACTGATAATAGTTTGAATTAGTTCGACAAGCAGATGGTTGGAAAAGGAGGCTACGCTATAGTGTGTGGCACTGGGACATGTGAACTATTGCCAAAAAATAGGAAGATAATGAACCAATAGTCCCTTGAACATGGATACATTTGAAACTGCCATTAGGAAAGGATGTTATGTGGTAAAAAGAGATGTAAAAATAGTAACGGGTTAGTCAGGGGTCTGGATTAAGGCATGTTAAGTACATCAGAAATAGCACCTGGCACAGTTTTGTTCCTGGAGCCCATTATTTTAAGAATGGATGTTTGTACGATGTTTTTCTGATTTCAGCTGTTCTGCAGTCTTTGAGCAAGGCAGCTCATCGCATGCCCTGAGGGCTTTATCATTTATTCACGGGGGAACAGGCTGGATATTTTTCCACGTTAATCTGCGATGATCCCATGAAAGGGATGTCACATTGCGTCCGGGTAACGGGCAACAGTCTTTGGGCCAAGTTTACAGCATTCCAGTAATTCCCCCTTATGAGGAAAGGCTGAGGTAGCTGGGGCTCTTGAGCTTGGAGGAGACTGAGGGGTAACCTCGTTAATGTTTATAGATATATAAAGGGTGAGTGTCAGGAGGATGGAGCCAGGCTCTTCTTGGTGACAACCGATGGTAGGACAAGGGGTAATGGGTTCAAACTGGAACACAGGAGGTTCCACTTAAATGTGAGAAGGAACTTCTTCATGGTGAGGGTGTCAGAGCCTGGCCCAGGCTGCCCAGGGAGGTTGTGGAGTCTCCTTCTCTGCAGACATTCAAACCCGCCTGGACACCTTCCTGTGGAACCTCAGCTGGGTGTTCCTGCTCCATGGGGGGATTGCACTGGATGAGCTTTCCAGGGCCCTTCCAACCCCTGACGTTCCGTGATTCTGTGAATTCCCAGCTTTCTGCCAGCACAGCACTGGATGTCAGGGATGGCAGGAGTCCTGTCCTCTGCAGCCAACATCCTGATGGAGTCACAGCTCTACAGGCAAAGTTTTAGTCAATTATTTAATGGCTTGCTTTGCTTTAATGGTGTAAAGCTGGTTTGCGTTATAGAATCGTAGAATCTTTTGGTTGGAAGAGACTCTCAAGATTGAGTCCAACTCTTAACCCACCCCTGGCACTGCCCCATGTCCTGAGAACCTCATGTCCGTCTGTCCAACCCTCCAGGGATGGTGACTCCAGCACTGCCCTGGGCAGCCTGTTCAATGCCCCACAGCCCTTTGGGGAAGAAATTGTTCCCCACATCCAACCTCAACCTCCCCTGGCGCAACTTGAGGCCGTTTCCTCTGCTCCTGGCGCTTGTTCCTGGGGAGCAGAGCCCGACCCCCCTGGCTCCAAGCTCCTTTCAGGCAGTTCAGAGATCAGAAGGTCTCCCCTCAGCTCCTGTTCTCCAGCTGAACCCCTCAGGTCCCTCAGCCGCTCCCATCACACTTGTGCTCCAGCCCCTCACCCACTCTCTTCCCTTCTCTCAACTTGTCTTTCTTGAGCCCTGAGGTCATTTTGGTGTCCCTGGTGCCACCATCTTGTGCACGTAGGTGTTCCTACCACCCCTGGGCCACCATTTTGAGCCCTGAGGTGATTTTGGTGCCCCTGACGCCGCCATTTTGTGCACTGAGGTGATTCCCGCCACCCCTGGTGCCGCCATTTTGAGCCTTGAGCTGAGGGGCCCAAAACTGCCCCCAGGATTCCAGTTTGGCCTCCCAGTGCCCAATTTGCTGCTGGGGTGAGGATCGGGGCTTCTCTGATACTCGGAACCAGCAAATATTTTCTTTTTTGACGCCCCACAACACATCGCCCTGTCCTAGGAATACAATAGAAGTCTTAAAATTCAGTGGGAGGCAGGAAACCTTTTAGATCTGCAGCTCCTCCTGTGTTGTGGGACCCTTTGTGTTACCGCCTGTTGCTCTGAATAACACAGCTTTTTTTCCCGGGCTATATTTTTGCTGCTTTTCTCAGTTGTGAGTGGGGGGAACTTCTCCCTCAATACTCTCTCCGTCACATATGGCTTCTGCTTCGGATTTTTCTTGACCAACAGTAGTTTTCAAAGCAATTTTAGTGGCCGATTGAAGCAGAGAGGTGAGAACCGCGACATGGAGGGACCTCTGAACTCCCTGCTCCTTGCAGGTACAGAATGGCTTTACATCTATTTCTAAAGATTTTCAGACTGCAGTTATCGATAGTAAAACACAGCTTGGAGATCCCCTTGTCCAGGCTTTTTGATCTTGATACAAGAACCTTCCACGCTCAGGGGATGTATTTGTGGCATAGGGGTAGCTTTGGTTTGCGGCCGTTCCTCTGCTTCCTTTTAAAATATCTACTTGATACCAAGTTTAATTTTTGCTTTTGCGGTGTCTTGTTGTTCAGTACTGGTGTCTGCACTTCTTGTCATCGAACAAAAGAGCACGTATTTATGTTAATTGTGAAATTATAATACAAAGTATTCCAGCATGTCGGCAAGACTCTGAGGTAAATAGCTACTGTTGATAAGGCCTGAAACACAGAGAACATCTGCGTAATCACTAGAAACCACAGATTCTTTTAAAAGTATAAATACTGAAATCTTGGCTCTTTTAGCCTTATGACTGCTGAATGCTTTTAAATGCAATTTAAATGAGAAAACTGCTCGTGCTTGAGTTGTTTTTTCAACATGTACCTTTTGAGCTGTTCTTATCCTTGATACCCGAACAGCAGCAGCAACAAGTAAAGAAGGAAAAATTACTTAAAGAACTTGTAAGAAAATTCCTGTATAACAGAGCTCATTTGAGTTCTTGGTGATTGTTGAGGAGAAAACTTGAGTTTCATGTCTGTAGAAATGCACAGCAACGTATGGAAAGGACTGGTCGTTCTTATTTCTAGAGTTTGTTGTATTAGGTACAGCGCGATCCTGACACATCGGCTCCTATGAAATTGGGTTTTATTAAAGTCGCCAGGTTATTTTGCTAGCAATGCGTTGGCTTAAGCACCGTATTAGGGTCATAGCCTAGAATAACAACGTTTCTAAATCCCTTGCTGCGTTTGAAAGAATTGTGATTGAAGTTCCGGCTGGTTTTCCTGCAATTGCTAATTTTTTTTGATTTTTAATATCTGCTGAGGGTTGAGTTTCTTTCCTTTTTATTGGCACTTGAGTTTTGTTACAGCCCCGTGTGATTTTGTGTGAATATCGGTGATGGTCTCGCATGGGGGGGACGCACGCAGATTTGCATTAAAATGCAAGAAATAAAAGCTGTAGCAAAATTAACACGGGGCGTAGAATTTCCAGCGCTACTTAATAGCCACGGTGTTGGTTGTTTTCTAAAAGTCTAATTGATCTTTGATTGAATTTCAGGCAAAACAAAGCAAGGAGGATAAAGAGGTGGGGAAACCCATCTAAAAGAGATTATGGATGAACAGGTTGAAAAATGCCGCCTGACAGGTCGTTCTCTGAGCAATCCCATCATTTCTGCTGGCGCAGGGAATTGTTTTGTGCATTTTGTGCGCTGGCATGGACAATCCATTTCGGTTCCCTTAGGGAAAACCCGTGTTATTAGTAGGGATCATTCTGCATATTGCTGGAAAATGAATTAATTCGCACTGGTGTGTGCACAGATGAGGAGTAAGGACCTTCTTTTGTTGTTGTAAATTTATAGAGGCATCACGCTGTGGAATAACCAAGTAGGATTTATTTTGCCTTATTTTACATGCCAGACTTGTAACACTTTCCAGATTTGTCAAAAGATTGGCAAATTTATCTTCATTAAAACTGATGCATTCATTAATACATGGAAAACAACTACACGACAGCTGTCTCGGACCGGACGATGGTTCCTCTAGACCCAGACATGTAGAGTTTTTAAATCCTCAGTTGCCTCCATCTATGCTCACGTTAAAAAATCCTTTATGTGGATGTATACTTCTTATAGAAGCTGTACAACATTTTGTACAGTTTATTGTCTTATTTCTCATACCAGGCCCATAAAGAGGGTTTATAGCAAATCTGCCCCATCTCAGAAGTGGGTGAGTGAAGGTGGAGAACCTGAAGTTCACCAAGGACAAGTGTAGGGTCCTGCACCTGGGGAGGAACAACAGGTTGGGGTGGACTTGCTGGAAAGCAGCTCTGCAGAGAAGGACTTGGGAGCTCTGGTTGACAACAGGGTGACCATGAGTCACCAATGAGCCCTTGTGGCCGAGAGCCCAATGGTCTCTGGGGTGTGTTAGGAAAAGTGTGACCAGCAGGTCAGGGAGGTTGTTCCTCCCCCTCTGCTCTGCCCTGGGGAGGCCACATCTGGAGTTTGCTGTTCAGTTCTGGACTCCCCAGTTTAAGAAGGACAAGGAATTACTGGAGGGAGTCCAGTGCTGGGATATGAAGTTGATGAGGGGTCTGGAGCATCTTTGTGATGAGGAGACTGAGAGAGCTGGGGCTGTTGAGCTGGAGAAGTGAAGCTGAGAGGGGATCTCATCAATGGTTATAAATATCTCCAGGGTGGGTGTCAGAGGATGGACCAGACTCTGTTCAGTGGTGCCCAGCGACAGGATGAGGGGCAACGGGCACAGACTGAAGCACAGGAGGGTCCATCTGAACATGAGGAGAAACTTCTTTCCTTTGAGGTGCCAGAGCCTGGCCCAGGCTGCCCAGAGAGGTTGTGGAGTCTCCTTCTCTGAGACATTCAAACCCGCCTGGACACCTTCCTGTGTGATCTGCTCTGGTGACCCTGCGTTAGCAGGTGGGTTGGACTGGGTGATCTCCAGAGGTCCCTTCCAACCCCAACTGCGCCTTTTCCGATGTCACCACGAGCCTGTGCCCTCTCCATGTGAATCTCTGTAACTGCAGATTCCTTTGTTGAAAACGGCTGTGAGCTTTCAGGTATTAAAAAGGAAGGTGAAATATGGGAGCTTGTAAAGTTAAACATTTTATAAGAATATAAAACAACAAATGGCTGTATGTCAAGAAATATTTGTCTTATTTCTCTTGCTTTCTCTGTTCGCTCACAGGTTGTTTTTTTCTTTCTTTTTTTCTTGTGACATTAAAACTGAATAGAAAACATGTCAGGAATATAAAAGATTCAGGTAGGAGCTATTTGCCACTACAGGGAGATAAAGCAAGCAAGCTTTGAGAAGAAAATAGTTGAGAAGTGAATGCTGTGTGTAAGTAATCACAGCTCATTAGCTCTAGCGTGTTTTCTGGCTTCGGATAAGGGTTTATGCTCCAGCCATGCTTTGGAAGAGCTGACATCTGTACACAGTAGTTTTGGGGAAACCGACACAATAGTAAATATGCAAGGTGACAAACACATTAATCAAAGAGCCTGCTGCTGAGTCATGTGGCTTGGGGAAGAAAAAATGGGAAATAGAAAAGAATGCATTTTAAACAATTCCTGTACTAAAAGGAGACTTTGTGGCTGCCACACCGATCAAATGATACAGTAGAGTCAAATGGAAGCGCAACCTTTTGTACAGCCCATGAGAGTGAAGGCACGCTGTGGATTTTCAAGGCAGATGGAGTGTGAGCAACTAATAAATCAGGTTTTGAAACATTGCAGAGCAACTTATTTAAATACATGTGGTGTTGGATCTCGGACAAGACAGTAGAGGAGAGCGTAAAAGGGTTGGCCGTGGGAATGTCAGCAGAACAGTGTGTCTGTGCTCCGTGGCTGCATCCAAATCGGCGTCTCATACTGAAGTCCCGCTATGCGGCAAGTGACGGGTAGGGACAATTGGCCAAAAACAAGCAGGAGAATCCGTTTTGGGCAGAAATTTCAGGCGGTGATTGGAACAGGTGGGGCAGTCAGCTTGGGAAGTTGGACACGTAATTCTGTGTTAAATGGGAGGTATAAGCATGGATTTAAGAAGAGTGAATAAAACCTTTGTTCCTTTTTGTCTATGGCATTTCTCAAAATAGCTTTACCAGGGGAAGGTTGGAGTCACTGTTTCAGTTCCCCTTTTGGGAAACTGAAACACAGAAACCTGATCAGGGTCGGAGAGCCCATATTGGACCCACAACTTGAATCGAAATCTGTAACAGTAAAAAAATCTTACATGAAGTCTGGGTTGGATGATCTGCATCACTTGCCTCTTGGTTTCCAGATTGATTTTTAAGATTTTGATCCAAATGCGTGTTCTTATGGCTGAGAACCTGTAGAGAACAACAAGCCGGGCTGCTGTCATCAGCGCTCTTCCCTCCTTTCCCAGTTTTATACCTGGATGGGATGTGTGATGGTCCAGCTGTCTCACTTGATTTCAGTTGGGATTTTTAGGTCATTGTGGTGATTGACGTGGTCCCAACCCCACAGCAAACAGGGTTGGTGTTGGTTCGGGTTACCCAGAGAGGTGGTGGATGAACCATCCCTGGAGACATCCCAGGCCAGGCTGGATGGGGCTCTGAGCAACCTGAGCTGGTGAAGATGTCCCTGCCCATGGCAGGGGTGGAACTGGGGGAGCTCTGAAGGTCCCTTCAACCCAAACTTTCTGTGATTCTATGATATTTTGGAAGCTCTGAACTCCTGTGTCCCCTGGTGAGGCGCAGAATGACCTTACAACCCTTGAGGTTATAAGGAAGGTATGTATTTATTTACGACGCCGGATACCCGGGGAATCATTTCACCTAATACGTGTGTAAAATTACAGTAGCTGTGAGCTTGGTTAAATGCAGTAAAGTGCTACATATTCATGAATAAGTTTTAGGAACGCCTATACATATTCATAACCTGTCCCCGAGAAGGTGGTTCTTATTACAATGAGTTCCGGGAGACCATTTCCATAGTTTCCACCTTCGGCTCCTCCTCGTTGCAGCTGCGCAGTGGTCGTGAACCTGGGTCCTCTTTCTCTGTACACGGTCACCTTTGGTCCAGTGTGATGAGTTGGTTGGGTCTCAGACCACTGAGTTGGTTAGAAGTGGCGTGTCTCCTGTCCTGTGCCCAAGTTTCTGTAATCTAGTGCACCCAAGGATGCACCAAGGATGCACCCAAGGATTATTATTTTTGCAAGGCATCAGTGATGTCCTGTTTCTCGTACAATAAGTTACACAGAGCTAAGCAAGGCTGGGCAATAGTGATGTGGGTTAAAGGGTTAGCTCTCTAAGCATCTTTAGTCATGTGGAGTAGGGTTAGTTCTTCAAGTGTTAGTTCTTTAAGTCTTAATTAGTTAATTGTCAATTCCCTGTATCACTGGCACAACATCCCTGTTGCTCCATGAGTCTAAGAGAACCAACAAGGAGCCCTGGCTGGATTTCTGTGTTCGTGTGCTTTTTCCAGTGCAAGCTTGTTAGGTTGGAAAGCTGCTCCCCAACCCATGTTGAGGAGCATCACCCCAAATGCTGATCCTGCGAGAAGTACTGAGGTTTGTTTTTCACTTAAGGAAATATTACAGAGATGAAGCGGGATGTACTTTATAACCTTAAAGGTCAGCTTCCTTAGTTGTTTGTATTTTCCTTCAGTGACAAGTGATGGACAGACTGGAAGCCGGGAACACTCCCCTGCCCCTTGGGGCAGTTCATCATCTCGCAGAGCCCTCGCCCCCAGGACTGACAGCCAGTATTTTACAAGCAGTTAGCCACCTAATTCCCATTGATTTTTGGGTCTCTTGTAGCGCCAATGTCATCATCCTTGTGATTTCTGTTGATTTTTTAAGAGAACCTAGGGGTGCCGATGTGTTTTTAAACATCACTCTCTTACTCCTGATGGTCTGATCTATAAATTCACAGCTGCCACGATTAAAAAAAAATAGGAGTGTGTGATTGAGAAGCAAACAAGAAATGCAATCTTTCCTCTGTCAGAAACCTTTGCTAAATTGCTTCTGCCCTCAAGTGAGGAAGTAATCAAGTGTTGGCCAGAGCTTATTCTTGTCTATTTTGATAACACGTGGGGTTTTTCTGTGTGTGTCTGATGCATCTCACCCCTCTCCCTCCTCTTGAGAGAAGCAATAGGAGCCCCATGCACCATCTCAATGGGTCACTGCCTGAAAGAACAGCCATGGGGTGACCTCTCCGCTGCAGTTTGTGGGTGAAGAGGATGGAGGGGACATCCTTGCGATGTAGGAGCGGACAGAACATCCAAAGTAATCCTCCAGATGCCACCAGAAGATGAGATCTCTTGTCTAGTCGGTGGAATCCTGATGCGGTGGGTGTTTGAAGGGCTTTCTAAAAGAATTTGTTGCATCCACAACAGGGGAGATTCAGGCCAGGTATGAGGAAGAAGTTCTTTATGGTGAAGGTGGTGAGAGCCTGGCCCACGTTGGCCGGAGAGGTGGTGGATGAACCATCCCTGTAGACATCCCAGGCCAGGCTGGACGGGGCTCTGAGCAACCTGAGCTGGTGAAGATGTCCCTGCTCATGGCAGGGGGGGCACTGGGGGAGCTTTGAAGGTCCTTTCAACCCAAACCATTCTATAGTTTGATGATTTTACAAAAACCAGTGCCAGCACTGCAGATTGCTGAGCCCGTGATTGAATCCTGCACCGCACCACGTGGATCTACTAAAGCAGGTATCTTGGAGCAGTTGGGAAAATGGCCCGAATTCAATTAAGTTTGATTTAAGACACACAAAAGGATTTGAGAGGAGATCAATTATGTGTGTTTTCTTATAAGAAGAACTTAAATGTGCACATTGATGCATTGAATCACTGCCGTGCCTCAGTGTGTTCCAAACAGAACTTGATGCTCGTGTTATGCTTGGCTTTGTTGAAGGGGGTGCAGTTGTAAGACGATAGAGTCCTAATGTACAGAAATATGAAAAAGCAGGAGACTGTCAGTATATTACCTCCTAGTTATTGTTCTGTAGCGGCACAGATCAATCACTCCTGTTGAGCTCCTTGTTGTAGTAACCTGCTTTGTCCTCTTTGGGCAGCTTTTGCTTTCTTCCCTTTCATGTAAATGAAAGTTTGGTTTTCCACACCTTGAAGACAATAGACAGGTAATAACTACATGTTGTTGATCTCCACATAGTCAAGAATTTTTGGGAAGGACCGTAACATCTAAACTACTTCATTCTCTGAGTCGAGGAGCTGACATTGATTTCCAAGCTGTGTTGATTGCTTGATTGTTGTGGTTTCAAAGCCTGGTTCTTTATTCTTTTTGCGGTTGCATAGATTAACATGAAGTGGCTCACTAGAAAAGGCACTTTGATCACAGAGAGGTGCTGAAGAATCATTCGCTATGTGCTGGAACCCGTTCAGCTGGAAGGTTTTGCCATCATGGAGAGATTAATGAAGTTATCCTGTGCTAATGTGGGGGGGGGGGGAAACAAACAGGTTTGCCCACAATCCTCACAGTTTTCAGGTTCTTGTTTTGAGACCACGTTAATAATTATTGCATGTTTTGGAAAGGGATTTACTTATTAACCAGTTATCTTTGTGTCTGATTTTTATTTTGGATGTGATAAGATTTAAAGTGTATCTGGGCTGAGGATGAAATGTGTTAAGACAGATATAGCTCCTAAACAATTAGGTGATGTGTTATGGTGCTCTGAAGTGACAACGTAACTCCCACCTTTTAAAAATACTCCTCTTAGAGACAGGGAAAGCTTTGCTTGCACTGTTATTAAAAAAGAAATGAATTTATTACTCATTATGATTATTAAAGGTGTGAGGAGCCTCTTAGAAGATGCTGAGCTACCTTGGTTTGGGCTGGAAAGGACCTTCAAGGGTTGGATTAGGTGACCTGTGAAGATCCCTTCCAACCCCAATTTTCTGTGATTTTATGATTCTCCGATGTTTTCATATCCTTCAAGGGACAGATGAAGAGAAGGGAGTAGTGTGTGATTCCTCTTTAAATGTGATGTTGAAGAGTAAAAACTTCCATATAAATCTTGGAGCTTTATGGAGAAAATCGTTTCAATAAAAACAAAGAAACAAAAACGAAAAAACCCCCAAACAAATCAAAATTAAACAAACCCTCCTAGAATAAGGAAATACAAACACTGTTATCCTCTCTGCTCTTTTGTGGTTTTCTTTGTGGGGTGTTTCTGTGTTTTCTTTTTCAATTTAGTGATAGCGGAGTTATTAATATCTCGAGAAATGAGAAAATCACAGGATATCTCAGTGTGATCTTTCAATACAAAGTAGGATCAAGCTATTTCTGCAGACCTGGCACTCTACGGTTACAGATGGTAACCAGCATTGCACTAATTATCAAATTACGGATCAGGAATCTCCTTGCAGTGTGTTCCAGGATTTTGCCTTTAAATGAAGAGCCACAATTTGTGGGATGGGATTTATCCAACCAGCTTCATCTTCGGTACTGTTTCAGTACACAGAATAAATATAGTTATACCAAAACGTGTAATTCGTTCATGAAGCACTCTGAGATGCTTTCTGAAGAATGTGAATCCGTTATGTCCTTCAGGATGTTTCCCATACTGAATAAATGAGCAAAGTCCAGGTGGACCTCAAATTGCGGTGAGCAACGTTGAACTTGAATAACAGGTGGCCAAGAAGGCCAGTGGTGTCCTGTCCCCTATCCAAACCAGTGTGGTCAGCAGGACAAGGGCAGTGATCCTTCCCCTGTGCTCTGCATTGGGGAGGCCACACCTGGAGTATTGTGTTCAGTTCTGGGCCCCTCAGCTCAGGAAAGAGATTGAAGTGCTGGAGCGGGTCCAGAGAAGAGCAACAAGACTGGGGAAGGGACTGGAACACAAGCCCTATGGGAAGAGGCCAAGGGAGCTGGACTTGTTGAGTCTGGAGCAGAGGAGGCTTAGAGGTGAGCTCAGCACTCTCTAGAACGACCTGAAGGGCAGTTCTAGCCAGGGGGGATTGGGCTCTTCTCCCAGGCAGTCAGCAATAGGACAAGGGGGCATGGGCTTCGACTCTGCCAGGGGAAATTGAGGCTGGAGATTAGAAAGCAATTCTGTGCAGAGAGAGTGGTCAGCATTGGAATGGCTGCCCAGGGAAGTGCTGGACTCACCGGCCCTGGAGGTTTGTAAACTGAGATTGGCCATGGCACTTAGTGCCATGATCTGGTAATGGACTGGAGTTGGACCAAGGGTTGGACTTGATGATCTCTGAGGTCTTTTCCAACCCAGTCCATTCTGTGATTCTGTGAACTTCATGGTGTGAATTTTGGGGTTGTCCCGTGGAGGGACAGGAGTTGGACTCAATGATCCTTATCTTCTTGGAATATTAGGCAGTATGGAAATCTTGCAGCATTCCGAATGTTTGTTCAGACTTTAAAATGAGTGCAGAGATTCTGGCTTTCTTGGTAATCTAATGCTTTTTCATATCGAAGTGTGACCTTATCGGCTTAATTTCAGACCCATTCGGCTGCGTTCCTAATGGCCCCGTCCCCAGCTCACAGCAACGTCCAGACGGGCACAGCGTGCAGGTGTCATTAACCGCGTGACAAATATCACTTCACCCTCAAGTTTTCTTCTTTTTCGGTCTCATAATTTATTACCAGAGGGATTAAGTCACTAAGCTGCTGCTCTTAAGAAGAAACCGCTGCAACAATTGTACTTTGACAGCTGTGAAAGTTTGATGTCCACGTAGTATTATGGCTGTTAGATTTTTCTTGCTATACACTAAAACAAAAAAACCCAAACCCTGCAACCCAAATAAAAGATTCGGTAGTGTGGCATCACTGAAGTGATGATACGGACTCGGTCCAGATGTGATTGGAGTCCTGTGTACATCGGGATGTCGTACACGGTTGGTTACTCCCGTAGTTGGTGCTTATGGGGCTGTCACGGTGGTAAAGTTGAGCACTTAGAGTTGAAAATCTTCAGCGCTCACTGGGAATCAGGCATTACAGCTCCTTTACCCTAATAACACGGTTAGTTTTCATCCTTGGAGTCTGTTCATGTGCATCTGAGAGGGGATCTCATCAATGGTTATAAATATCTCCAGGGTGGGTGTCAGAGGATGGACCAGACTCTGTTCAGTGGTGCCCAGCGACAGGATGAGGGGCAACGGGCACAGACTGAAGCACAGGAGGGTCCATCTGAACATGAGTAGAAACTTCTTTCGTTTGAGGTGCCAGAGCCTGGCCCAGGCTGCCCAGAGAGGTTGTGGAGTCTCCTTCTCTGAGACATTGAAACCACCTGGACACCTTCCTGTGTGATCTGCTCTGGTGACCCTGCGTTAGCAGGTGGTTTGGACTGGGTGATCTCCAGAGGTCAAAGTAAATCCACATTTCAGGCCTCCGTGTAGGTCTTGGGTATCATAAGCTCTCTCTTGCTCCAGTTTGGGCAATCGTAACAAAATTACTGGCTTGTAAATGGCAGCATTTGCTTGTTTGTGCTTAATTGGGGGTCTGCAGAGATACGACGGCAGCGTTGGGAGAGGCGAAGGCAAGAGCTGGTAGTAGCAAGAACTATTGCATTGGTGGGTTGTTCTTGGTGTCTACAAGGCATCATCAGGAGTGAGATTTACATCTCAGTATATTTTTCAAGGTAAAATATTTAAATGCAAACAAAATTACTCTTCCTCATAGCTTACACCTACATGCAGAGCATTCATTATTATTAATCGAAAGCTAAGAGTGGAAAAGATGGAAGAAAAAAGCACATTTTTCTCTCAATGCTGGTGTTCTGTTCTTCTCAAATCTCGCATAATATGGCCAAGCAGATAAGACAGATTGTTTTATTCCTTGCTGCGGAGTTCATCCCACTCAATAATATTGATTAGCGCAGGGTGACTTGCTGTAACAAGAATAACACCCCTTTCTTAATTTGAGCCTGTATTTCCTAGTTCATGCCTCAGTCGTTCGTGCTTGGATGGATTCTTCAATAAGTCAGCTAAGAAACAGACCCCACTGGAAATTGCAGGGTCTGACATCAATAGGGGAAATGAATAATGGCATTTTCCTCGAAGCTGCGCCTCTTTTTTTCCACATTTAAGCCGTCACATTGTACAAGTGAACTTTTTAAAATGCAAAATTCAATTCCTGAACTGCGTCTCCCTTTTGGGGACATTCTTCTTGTTTTGAGGCAGGCGGATATCAGGGTCAAAAACTGGAATGATCCGCTGGGGGTGTTTTGATTTCAAGTACGTTGTCATTTTCCTGCCTGTAAAGCTATCGTAATAATGTGATTAGGTTCTGTATTTATTATTATTCAATCATTAGAGTTCATGTGCAGAATGAAAAGGACTTGATCACATTTGGGATATATGGCTTTATCCAAGTTTCTATTTGTGGTTATTTGAGGATTTTAGCCCAAAATGACACTTGATAGGGTTATTTGTCAGATGACACCAGCAAGATGATGGTGTGTGCTTTGTAACAAGGGAGTATGACCAAACTACAGGGGATTATGTGCTGAATTAATGCCAATTTCAGATATTTTTTTTTCTGTCGTTTGCTTGTGTCTGAGGCATCTGGGCTGTTCTAAAACCGTTTTCTTTTGCAGGGGTAACAAATGGGCTTTGTTGCATCAGGGAACACAAGGTTTTACACTGAGATTTGCCATACTCCCTTTTTTCTTTCTCAATGTCCTAATTTAAAGTATTTTGTTTTAGGGGCAGCCTATGGAAGTAGCTGTGGTCCAGATGTAATGGCCTGTGCAAGTCACAGTTTTCATGCCAAAGTCCTTCAGTGTGAACCTGGGGTGTATCAATAACGTACTCTGAGCTTGTGTTTCACTGCCAAGGACTCTGCCACACTCAACGAGTTTATTTTTCACGTAGCCAAGAGCCCGTTTTGATGTGACAGAGACATTATAAGACTCTGTGTGGGACGTGGACTCCTGAGAGACTCAGTAGTGTTAAATGTAATACATAATTTAAAATGTCATGTCACCGGCAGTCAAAACCAAGCTACCTTGCAAGGTATTGAAGTGCTGCTCCTAACGCATAATGCACTTCAGGATGCATCATCTCCACATGGCCAAGACCACGGGTGTTTATTAGAATCACAGAATGTGCTGCATTGGAAAAGGCTCATGGAGTCCAACTCCTGTCCCTGCACAGGACATCCCACAGTTCACACTGTGTGTCTGAGGACATTGTCCAGTCTCTTCTTGGATACTGACAGGTTGGGGCTGTGACACCTCCCTGGGAGCCTGTTCAGTGTCCAGCACCTCTGGGTGAAGAACCTTTTCCTCATGTCCAACTGACCCCCCCTGGCACATCTTCTGCCATTCCCTGGGTTCTGTCACTGGTCACTAAAGAGAAGAGCTCAGCCCTGCCCCTCCTGCTCCCCTTGTGATGAAGCTGCAGCCCCATGAGCTCTGCCCTCAGTCTCCTCTTCTCCAGGCTGAACAAACCCAGTGACTCCAGCTGCTCCTTATACGGCTTCCAAACCCTTCACTGACTTCGTAGCCTCTTCCAGACACTCTCCAGTATCTTCATCTCCTTTTTCTCCTGTGTCCCCAGCCCTGCACACAGTGAATGCTCCAGGTGAGGCCGCCCCAGCGCAGAGCAGAGTGGGACAATCCCCTCCCTGCCTGGCCTATTATACAATGTGAAGGCCGTTGTTTGTGGTTTTGAGAAGGGATAATTGAAGTGTGTGCTCATGTGCAAATTAAGAGCTCTTTGCTTGGCTTTGTGCTCCAGATTGTTCAGCTGGAGAACAGGAGCTGAGGGGAGACCTTCTGATCTCTGAACTGCCTGAAAGGAGCTTGGAGCCAGGGGGGTCGGGCTCTGCTCCCCAGGAACAAGCGCCAGGAGCAGAGGAAACGGCCTCAAGTTGCGCCAGGGGAGGTTGAGGTTGGATGTGGGGAACAATTTCTTCCCCAAAGGGCTGTGGGGCATTGGAACAGGCTGCCCAGGGCAGTGCTGGAGTCACCATCCCTGGAGGGTTGAACAGACGGAGGTGAGGTTCTCAGGGACATGGGGTAGTGACGGTATTGGGTTATTGTTTGGACTCGATGATACTGAGGGTTTCTTCCAACCAAAATAATTCTATGATTCTGTTAAAGCTGCTAAAGTCACGTAAACTTGAGGCTGGAGGTCCCTGTATTGCAGCAGTGTGATGCTTTGAAGAACCATGGGTTTCAAGTCTCTTAATGTTGTCTGCTCATCTCTGATCTGTGTGATGGGGATCGTGTCAGCAGCTCCGGTCCAGCATGTTCGGCTTCAGCCCAACTGGGAAATTAGACTGGGAAACTCTTCTGCAATTGAAACTGTGTCCTGTGCTGTAGGAGACCTGCACTTCCCAGTCTTTCTGCGATAATGTTGTTACCTATGGAAAGAGGAGCCTAAAATAATGTAGAAATTATGTGTATTGTTCCTATTGCATTAGGAGTGATTTCTCTGAGCACAAAGAGGATTGTAAAGAGCGTATCTGCACGTTAATTACTGATCTTTCACCGGGAATGAAGTATTTACAGACAGGCCTGAATGCTTAATTATCACTTACTATCTAAAATTCAAGGGGTGTTCAGGTTCTGTTAGAAAACTTGTTTCATGTTATTTTCCAGGAGGACCGGATGATAACTTAATTGAAGGTGGCGGATCCAAGTTTGTGTGCAAACCGGGAGCCAGGAACATCACCATCATCTTCCATCCCCTCCTCAGGTAAGACTTTCTACCTGTTTCTACTGTTGTGTGTGACAACATTGCTACTTCTGCGGTAACATCCCACAGCAGTGTGCTTGCTGTAAAGTTGTTGATGTGCACACATGTCAAAATTTACCACTAGTTGAGCTTGTTGCTGATGCTATTTAATCTTTTTTCATAATTAACTGGTGTACCAAGTGGGATTGCTTGCCATGGTGACCCCTTTTCATTGAACAGTGTCATTTATTATTGACCCAAGCTGGGAAAAGTTTCGTCGCAGCCTGTCATGATGTTTTTATCGCTGACTGTCCATTATGCTTATTAAAAAGTCAGAAGGATACTTTATGAACTGCAAGGTAAGTTCGTTCTTTGATAAAACAAGTATGGTCTGCGGGCTGCAAATTAAACGCCTGATCTGAAGTACTGTGCCAATTACTGATATCTTAGAAATTCACAGCTCGTCGAGAACTGCTGGAACTTGAACCAGAGCAAGTCTATAATAAGCCTCTCCTCACCAAGTCGCTCACCTCTGATACTTTAATTTTGCTCCTTTAACTTTGCAGTCTTGTGGTTCATCTTCTTAGTTTTGCTGGAATTAAATAATACGATGTTTTTCTCGGTTTGTGTCAATCTCCCACCTCTGTTTTTTCCGTGCAGGGTTTTTTTTCATCGTCAGACGTGTCCTTTTCTGTTATTCAGTGCCAGCACCTTTAGAAAGCATTTCCCTCTTTGGCTCTGTTTGTATTAATCACTATCATGAGTCACTTAGGCAACAGGGCATGTTCTGCTGGTGCTAAAAACAAGCAATAATAAAATAGTAATAAAAAGTAATTGGAATCTGATCCCCAGATGCAGGAATATTCTGACTGGTGTCTCGGTAGCTGAGAACTGTGGGCATTTGTGACTCCTCCTTAAAAATGCAGAGGAAAAATGTGTGAATTCCTCCAAATTTAAATGAAATGACACGAGATATTGGAATAATCTTGAGAACAGCACCTGCTGTGAGGACATTTTAAAATGTGTTACGTTTTTTCAGCTCTTTCCTTGAAGAAAGGGTTGTGTATATTGTACACTCATCATTTCGTGCTAGATGCCCGTAATTAAATGGATCATTTCATAGGCACATTTCGGTTCAACCTCTCTCTCTTTTAAAATGGAAGAAATGTACTAAAAAGAAATTTGCTAGAGCAGAATTGATAGTTTTTGGGCATTTTATTATAAGAAAAGCTGGACACTGCTTAAGATGCAATGACCACTATGACATGGACTTCAGTCTGTTCACCTTCAATGAATTTCCAGGCTTTTTTCAAGCACAGAGAAGGGTGGCGATGCTCTTATTTCTATTGATGAGGCACTTCATATTGATTTAGAAACCGGTGAAAATACTTCTTTCTTTCTTTGCCTTCCTGCTTAATTTCTCCCCCCTTTTTGCCACCCAAGTCAAACACGAGTGCTCTGCTTTAAATAGCACTTGTCACAAACACTTCACTTTCATTACCAGCTTGCAAGATAGGCAGGCGAAATAATTTCCTTCAGAAAAAATAATTGCGTCAAGATTAAGGTATCTGCGTACAATATATTTTTCATGCCAACCATCTGCAACATCTTCACTTCCTGGCTTCAAGTAGTTCAGCAATAACTGCTTGAAGAAAAGGAAAGTACTCAGTGCCCCGGCTTTCCCTTTTCTCACAGGGGGAGTTTGGGTGTAGGTGAAGGATTTAGAAACTATTTTAGTGTGATTTTTACCTGCTGTAATGGTTAACAAACTAAATGTGTGAGTCCTTGGTATCTTAGATTTAACTCATCCTCAACTTTATCACTCTGCATGATGCAGCGTAGCGGGGTTGACCATAAGATTTGATTTCTTTTACTGATAATAATTCCATACAGGGAATTCTGTTCCTCACGGGAGTCAATGGCAAACTCCTGTGAAAATTGGCTGTATCATGATGACTGTGACTATAAAATGCTGAATATGGATTTGCTAAAATGTTGATGTTTGCAATAATTTCTAGCACATCATACTCTGTGTGCGTTCCTCGTTGACTGTATCTTTGTCACCCTTTTCTAGATGTTGTTGTATGAAGTATCAGGCTCTCGAAGGGTGAAGTTTTCACTTGCTTAACTTTTCATTTGTTCTCAAGGTTCTTTATGACCTTCCTAAATCATCTTTCATCTGTGCCACTGGTACAGGCTTAAAATGAATCTGTTTTGAATTCAGAATGATCAATATTTTATTTAGAAGGGTGCTTGTCTGTTTTCTTTTATCAAGTTCACATAAATATGTCGACAGAAAAGTTGCAACACGGTATGGGCCAGCTCATTTTATTATGAAGTTGAGCGCTCCTAAAAATATTAAGCTAACTGGACCACTGAGAGACCAGACATTGGTGTGATGATTTAAAGCCTGAGCATCGCACTAAGTGATGGCTTTGAAATATAATTCAGCACAGTGATGTTTGCTGGACACTTGTAACTGGAGCATTCATATTCATCAGGCTGAATTTCTCTCTCTTGTAGTAATGATCTGAAAAGTGTTACTGTTTATCACATTAGAGTTGCACAATCGTAATATTAAGCTCATTGGTTTTAATAGCCTTTTTTTTTTGATCTTTTTTAATTTACAAATTGAGGCTAAGCTTGGTTGCTGATCCTTTTGAAGAACACGGTCAGGAGGCTTCCAGGAGCTGTAAATTAACCATCATATCTCTAAAAACCTAAGTTTGTTTAGAGAAACTCTCAACTTAAAACCATGAAGAATACAAGGGCAAATACATAGCAATGATTTTCAAAGTCTTCCTTTGAATTCATTTAGAGCAACGAGCCAGAGTTGGGAAGCGAGATGTTACATCGTTGGGAATGCAGGTCCCTCATTTCCATTAGGACAACTGAGATGCTCCAAGCCCCAGATTAATTACCAGGACTTAATGACACCACCACACACGTAATAAATGAATAGTGAATTCTTGGAAGACAAGCAGAGATGATGCCTGGGAATAGATTTTGCTAACTACATATGAAAACTAATTGCAGTGCCAAATTGAAGAGCAATACACATCTGATTTTCCTTAATTACATATTGCGGGAGGTGTCAAAGTATAGAAGTTTCCCAAAGAGTCCAGTTGCTTTCTTCACCCTTGGCTGCTCACCAGCATCTGCTCGCATTGGGAAAGCACTGGTGTTACTGGTTTATGGACTCACATCTCCTGTTGGAGGAAGGAAACGTGCGGGGTTAATACCGAATCTCTTACGCTGTGGAATATCGAACAGCCTGAGTGATGTCTGTTGTAACATTTGTTCCGTGGGGGGTTTTTTTTTTTGGTTGTTTATTTGTTTCAGCTGGCATTTGAAAGGCACTTGGCTCTTCAGGGTAATAATCACTTTACATATGCTTTATAGAGTATGTTTATTACCAGACAATTGAAGAGCAGATGTCTGCAGTCTTGAGGCTTTAAGGGGGAGGGACCGGAGATGCAGGGATGATGGCGTTTGGAATCGTGAAAGCATCGCTGACGCTAACCGGGTTGAACATGGTTTGGATATCGGGTATTAAAGCCGCGAGGGCATCCATTTATTAATATCAGCCACACTTCATTAAGATCAAGCAGCAATTAAAAGGCTTGTAGGATGGAAGAGAAAGCAAAGCGTTCATTGATTCGGAAGAACAAGTCGCTTCTAAGCAGGGTTGTGTCCTTGCGAGGAAGTGATCGGGAGAGGCTGAATTAACTTGGCAGGTTCTGCCGCTCGATCGCGTCTCTCTTGGGGGATCCCCCTTGTATCGGGTGGGAAGAACAACGTGTCCGGGATGTTCTACACGATGCCTTTGGTTTCGAAGTCTGAGAGCAAGAAAATGAATAAAAAACAAAGTGGCATTGTATTAGAGCACCAAAAAATCAAAAAACTATTTGACACTGCTCGTTTGGGGTGCAAAGACTAAATTTTAGGCACAGCAAAGTTTACTTGTTGTTGGTATTTGGGATTGATCAGAGGTGAGGGGGGAAGAGCAGGTAATAATTTGACATTTTAATTTAACAGTTAAATGATAACATTCATTTGTACTGGTCTCCATCATTTAAAGCAGAAGGCTTTTCACTTGATAGCATTTTTGGAATTTCCCGTTTCTTCCCGTTATGTTCATGCTAATGAAAGAGTGATTGCTCTTTTCGTAAATGAAATAACTGCTTTAGGGAATAATGGAGGAGGACAGTCAGTTACTTTTGCTGCCTATTGATATCTGTGTGCTCTTCACCAACTGCAATCAGCTCTGAACTGCTCAAGGTCCATTTTCAACCTGTCCCTGGGAGGGAGGTGCCCAACATATAGAATATGTACATACACGCAGGTACGTATGTATTAGCAGTGATGTTTTTGCTTTCCACGCTTTGGGAATAATCGGGTCGAACTTCTGTTTCATTCAGGATATATCAAGATAAAAGGTTCTCTATGGAGAGTTTAAATCCTCTGTTTATGTTGGAAATGTGGGGAGGGGATAACAAAGTCAGCATTGGTTCCTATGGGGCATCCGAGTCCTTTGGTCTTTACAAACACCAACTGCTGCAGCTGAGCGCCGTTCGTAACTACGGACCTGTAATTCATACAGAACGATGGACATAACTAAGAACCTGCTGATAATCCCTTTCATTAGCTTATCTGTACAGCTAAAATGATAAAAAACAGATAAATTGATTTTAAAATGTGCCGTAACATCTTGTAGTTGTGTACTACAAAACTAATATTTGATAATACGGGGGGTGTGTTATTTGGGAAGCAAAAGGAATGTGAAAATTAGATTAGTTTGTTAGTTAACGCTTAGTACGTTAGACTATGATTCCAAGTATGTTCAGAAAAATACGTGGTATTTTAGCAGTCGTAGGGGTGTATGTTATTGAAGTAGAAGGAAAATTGGGTGCAGATAATGCTGAATAATGAGAGCTGGTATTTTTACCTTTTGATAATCAAACCTAAAATACTTGAGTTAGAGAAATCAATAAAACCGACTCAAGCTGGGAGATGGAATTTATAATTATTGACTACTTAAAGTTTGTACTTTAGGTTGCATAATGTTCAGGGGATAAGGGGCTAAGGAAAACAAAATGAAAATAGGTCTGAGATGCTGTTATGCACACAGAAAAACATTCTTTGCAAACTTTTCAAGTCAGTGACTCCTTAAAAGTATAACCATGCCGGTTCCGTGAGCTCTGGTTTTTAAGTCTTCCATTCAGACATAGCCCTTATCTTCAAAGAGAGTTTAAAAACACCGTTTAGTTCATCTAAAACTTGCTTTTGCAAGGCAGGAGTATCTTCCCTTTAGAGAGGGGATGGTGCCTCCATGGTGGGACGAGACAAACGGGCCTCAAAGCAGGACGTCTGGACTCGTGCCCATCGCACCGGTACCCGGAGCCACCGCAATGCTTCGTTTTCCCATCTTCATTTTGCAACCGTTAACGCTCATCCTTGAACGTGACAGATGCTCAACACAAAACGCAACTTTTCATACACTCGCTGCTTACTTCACTTGACCCAAATTGAAATTTTAAGGGAACAGTTCGACACCCACCTACTGATTTATTTATTTCTTTTTACTCCCGCAGCTTAATGAGCGTTTAGAAGACATTTACTTGACGAGTCCCTTGCCGTTGACATTTAGTACTTTATATCTTTCAACAGCGGGAACGAGCGTTTCTTGCAGGCGAATCTGCGCTCTTTTTCTCTTTGACAAGCTCTCATAAAGTCGGCGGCGCTGAATTATAAAGACACGTTCCAGAGAAGCTTGTTGTTGTGACACCGCTAAGAAAGGGTTTAGTTCTGATTGAGGCCATCGCCTAAACGTGGCGCACACCCAGGAAAGGGATGGGGAATAACTTCACATTTCCCCCCCCCACACCATGTTTTATGAGAACTGACAGTCTTACTGTGTGTGTCTGATTAAAGATGACAGTTTATAAAAACCTTAAGGTAAGGCTGTTCATTTTCAATGACAGAAAATAAAGCAATCCTCTCCCCCCGCCTCCCACACAAACAAAAGCGCTCGCACGCCAAAAAAAACCTCTTAATACGTGATGCATTGATTTTATATTGTCTGTCAGAGAATGTGCTCCAGCAGATCAGTCAACTTTGGAGTTTTCAAACATGCTTCATCCATACGGGAAATCAACAGCCTGTCAAAAATTTCGCATGTCTCCAGCTCCTCCTTGCCTTCGGTTGAAATACAACCTGAAGGAACGTAGAAATTGTGACATTTGCAAGAACTTACACTGAATAGCTGAGAACAACGTTAATTCCATGATAATGAGTTACCTCTAACCCCTACTCCGTTCATCAAGCCTACAAAGTAGTTCTAGCTCGTTAATGGACGCGCTGCTTAAGTTTAGTTCTAACATATAACTCATCTTCTCATGGAGCGGAATAAGATTTCCCGTACTGCTGAACTTATTATAGTGTAAAGTAGAGATTTATGATGTCATCAGAGTCTTCAATGACTTACTTATTTGTTTTGAATATTGCATCATGAGACCCAAGTCCTAGCATAGAATAGGATGCTTCCAATTGGAAGGGACCTGCGATGCTCATCTAAAGTCCAACTGCCTGACCACTTCAGGGCTGACCAAAACTTAAAGTGTGTTGTTAAGGGCATTGTCCAAATGCCACCCAAACACTGACAGGTTTGGGGCATCAACCACCTCTCTGTGAAGCCAGTTCCAGTGTTTGACCATCTTCTGTGTAAAGAAATGTTTCCTCATGTCTGGTCTAAACCTCTGCAGGTGCAGCTTTGAGCCATTCCCACATAGAACCATAAGATTGTCCTGAGTTGGAAGGGACCCACAAGGCTCATCGAGTCCAACTGCTGTCCCTGCACAGGACACCCCACAGTTCACACCGTGCGTCTGAGGATGTTGTCCAGTCTCTTCTTGGATATTGACAGGCTTGAAGAGCTCAGCACCTTCCTCTCCATGTCCCCTCCTCATGAAGCTCTAAAGACCATGAGGTCACCTCTCAGCCTCCATTTCTCCAAATGAGATAAATCCAAAGTCCTCAGCTGCTCCTCACAGGACGTCCCTTCCAGCCGCTTCACCAGCTTGGTTGTCCTTCTGTGGACACGTCCAAGGACCTTCACATCCTTCTTGATTTGTGAGACCCAAAACTGCACTGAGGCGTCTGAGTGAGGCCACACCAGTGCTAAATACAGTGGGAATCACAGGATGGTTGGGGTTGAAGGGACCTCTGGAGATCACCCAGTCCAACCCGGATTAATGCAGGGTCACCAGAGCAGATCACACAGGAAGGTGTCCAGGCGGGTTTGAATGTCTCAGAGATGGAGACTCCACAACCTCTCTGGGCAGCCTGGGCCAGGCTCTGGCACCTCAAAGGAAAGAAGTTTCTCCTCATGTTCAGATGGACCCTCCTGTGCTTCAGTCCTTCTTATTTTCCTTTCTTATAATCTTTCATTTCCTGTATCCTTTTTTCTTTTTTACTTTCTTATTTCCACCAGAAGCCTGAATACTGTGATACTCAAAAACCTGTTGCTCTGAAAATCGTGTAGCGAAGCTGGAAAGGAAGAATGGCTCCATTTATTTCATCTCACCATCTGAAGTATGAAACATCTTAATCTTAGGATTCTTTAAGGAGCTCAAGTTACACACTGAGATCCACATTTAATGCCTTGGCTTATCAGATGCTATAAATCTCTTTAGTCAGAAGAGGAGATTCCCCCATGCAGGAGTTCAATTGCTTTTGGGGAATGAACTAAATACGAGCTCAAACTTACATTAATAGCACCAGCTTCAATTTCAACTATAGCAAGTACTACTCTGATGCTTAAAAGAAGAAAAATCTGTGAAGCAACGGAAAAATTCACCAGGCAAAAATAGAAAAGCATCCTTCATTTTCCTTGTGGAAAAAAACTTGAGAGATTCTAAGTTTCTAATCTAAGCTGTTCAGAAATATGGTAGAGAGGGGTTTCCCTCCATATAATAGGGGAAAATCCAAGGATGAAAACTCAGTGTGGCTTAAATCCAAGTTACGGTATCATTTTGGAGAGTGTGTGTGATGACTTTCATAGAGCTTAATGAAGTTTTGATTGCAATACAGGAGAACTGTTGCTTGATGAAAACAGAAAAAGGCGATTCCTGTATTTTTGATTTGCAAAAAGCAAAAATATAAAGCCCAGGATGACAATATTTTGGAGGCTATGTTTCCCCATTTGAGAGGAAAGGTGTCTTGGTTTATTATTATTATTATTATTATTATTATTATTATTATTATTATTATTATTTACATAAATGTTATCTTGTTTAAGGTAAAGGATCTTCTGGGTAGATCCTCTGGTAGTGAACTGGAATTCCCGTAGCTGGGAGACTCAGCACAGGGTTGGTGAACCCACGTCTTCATGGTAGCAGCAAGACCAAGTAGAATTGGTCTCGAACCACGTGTCTGATGCCATTTGATCACTTCTGCCTCTGGAAATTGGAGATAGCTCTTATTTAGTGTGTTGACTGAGTAGTTTGTCACCTGCAGATGAGCAGCACTATCAGACAACTGACTGTGGTTGTGCGGTTCAATTTTATGGATGATCAAGTGCTGCTGCACTTGGGGACAGGGAATGAACAGAAGAACACGAAGTTGTGTTTCTATCAAGGTAAACTCCAGTGAATCACAGCTCGTCTAAGTGTTATTTGAGTATATGGACACTGGTAATTACTTTTGTTCCGGGAGAAAATCCAGACAGTGACATTATCACCTGGAATTTGATTTTTGAAATCGACCTTTAGATGCAATTGCTACTCGTGATAGTGGCAACTTGAGATTTCAGGAACCCAGTGGGACCAGATGAGGCCATCACCCTAATTCTGTACCTTTGGATCAGTAGGTTTCTGTTGGTTTTGTTTAGTTTGGTTTTGTTTTGTTTCCTGTGGAAATACTAAAATAAATAGCAGAAGCTATCAGCTTATAAGCAAAGACACTTATTTCTTTTTAGCTTTTATTTGGGCTGTCCCAGCTGATTTATTGTAGGATAAAAAGTCTCCATGATCTTTAAGGTCCCTTCCAACCCAAATGAAACAAACAAATGTACACTCCATAAGGTCAAATAACATTGCTAAATAAGTGCAGATCCCTCAAAAATTGTCCGTTCCTTGATTTTGGGATACCCAAGTAGATAATTTGTATTCCAAGTTCAGCGGGCACATAAAATGTAATTGTTCTGCATACAAAGAAAGATTGGAGACCTTCTGGAAATAACATGGAATCCAACAAGAAGGAAGAAATATTGGGAAGTGTCTGATTTAGGTCTCTACTGATAGGTCTCTGGAGGTCTTAGAATAAAGTCACTGTTGTTTTGGAGGAGGATCTGGTGGGTGGCCAGAGATCACCACCCGGAAGATCAAAACTACTATATAGAGCTGGAAAATTGAAATGCCCCAAAGCTTTTTGCTACTACAGGGAGGAAATAACGCCATCCTCTTTTGCTACATCTTCACAAAAGGTGTTGACGAGTCTTCCATCTAGAATTACTCTTCATTTTACAGGGCTGTGCAGTTGATCACTGCGATCCGGTCCTTGTTGGAATCAACCCTCTTGATATGTAGCAGTATAATTGATTTTAATGAGAATGGGTCTCGCGATTCACTTGGAAAATCAGACTGAGCCTGCACCACGTGTGAATTGTTAATCTGAACTGGAGGCAAATTGTTAAAAAGTAACAGAAGTGAATTAATTGCAAGGAATTGCAGTTGCTGTCTTTTCTCTCCCTCTCCTTTGCCTGACTCCTAAATTGTTGGTTCATCTCCATCCCAGGCAGCATCTTCATGACAATTGGAGCATTTTGGAATATTTTCTGCTTCCCATTTATCAAAATCAATCTTTCTTCTCCATAAGAGGGGCCAAACTTGCCGTCTATATGATCTGCTAATAAAAAAGTTCACCCAACCTCTACTCAGCTGCCTTTTTCCCCCAAAGTGTCCACCACCGGCACGTGTCCAGTCACACGCATTGATTCCAGCCGTGTGAAAAGTGCATTTTTCATTTGATGGGATGAAATCTGCCATTCGCATCCCTCAAGAGCCTCCTCAAGAAAATGTTTGGCATCTCTTCCACATTAAAAAAACAAATACAAGTTGTCAAGGATGGAGAGCTATTGTTGGAGGAAGCAGAATGGTGCTTATTATCAGTTGTGGATACGCCCAGGCCAATAGTCAAGTGTTTTTTTCCTGGTTTGCTTGATGAAAGGCAGTAATGGGTTTAATTGCTGGTTGTCATTTATAATGTAGTATATGCGGTATTAGAGTTATTCTGATAATGTGTTGTAATTACCAACCATCAAGCGCTTTACAATGTGATAAATACGATCTTTGAAGTAGCGTAGCTGAGTTCTTTGAATTGAAGGCAATAGTATTGAGAGTACAATGTGATTTAAAAATGTCAATCAAGTCAGGTAAACTAAATGAAGGTTTGGTTTTTGGTTTTTCCTTTCTATAAATTCTTCCTGTACCCTTAAACCTTCCCAAAAACTTGGTGGAATAAGCTGATAAATTAAAGCTATTTCAGAGCTCCGTGCACACGTGTCCGGTTTGAAAAGTCTTGTGTATAAAGTGCTTTCCAGTGTGTTCAAACCCAAAGGGGTTACTGTTAATTTTGACTTTGCTATAGTAGGAGAGTAAAACTCTTTTAGGTAGCGTTGCCCCTAATTCTACAGAGAAATGATCACACTAAATTCTATTTTAGATGGGGCAAAGCTTTCTAAAAGGCAGAAGTTTCAATTTGCATTGACCTTATCTACACTCATAAATGAACCAACAGATGCAAACGAAGCAGGGGAGGCTGAAATAATGAATTTGTGGTTTTATTATCTTTGTTCTTGTGCCTATTCTGGCTCCCAATGACCTTGACCTACTGTTACAATTTTGCTCTAGGACAACCAAATTCCTGATGATGTTTAATCAGCAAAGTTGAATTTTGATGAAAGCAGGTGCCACAGTCCCATTACTGCTGCAGAAATTAATTATCATTCATAGCGACATTCTGGATTCATAAGGATTAACGCCAGCAAAGTGTCACCTTTGCACATTCTTTCCGTCCTCGTCGCGAAGCCGAACGTAAGACACAAAAATCCCGCATTGATAAGTCAAACTCCACACCTCTTCAGATACAACATTTTGGGTAACAAAGCATCAAATTAAAGATGAATCTCGCATATAATCTATATTTTTAGCCTAGATATTTAATTAAAAGGTTTAACTTGATGAGTCCATGGGTTCTTTCAGTCTTGGCTTCAGTTCTCTAAGTTCTCGATGACGATGTTCAGGCAAACACCGCTCCATCTTCGGACCGACCCGCACACCGGGTCAGAATCCTTCGTCACTCCTTGTTTCCTAGAGCGTGAAAATTTCATCTAACCCTAGAAGCTTCTTTTCCACACCTACATCAACGTCTGAATTTTTCTTACCCCTCTGATTTAGCCCTTGTAGCCAAATCCCTGTTGAAGCCACACTCTGAATTCCATCTCCACCAGCATCTTGGTTCCTGCAACGTAACCACTGAAGCAAAAAACCAAGAGGGGGGGTATTTTTAATATATTCTCTTTCTTTTGTCTACAAGAGGTGGATTTTGGGAGCCTTATTTAGATGTTTTGGTTTTGTTTTTTCCCAGATCTAAAGTGGTGTTGAAACTCTGGTTGGTAGGGAGTTGTTTTTATAGATGATTCTTTTGCACTCAGTCATGCAGAAATAGAAAGGTTTCGATTTCATTTATATGCTTTAAATTCCCAAATTTGAAAAGATATATTAGTAATGCTTTGGTATCCTAATTAAATACCTAATTATATTTAGCAGTTTTTGCCAGTTTCTGTTGCCTTTACTGTGCCGATCTTTGCTGTTTGTGACATTTAAAACGTATGTTTGAATTCTTCCCTCTCCCGTGTCTTGTGATCTTGTTGCTCTTTTTTAGAACTGATACGTAACTTTCGCAAAATAATTACACGATAAGAAATACAGGATAATTGTTTGAAAGGTACAGACCTGAAGGCATTGCCTTGTGAAAAAGAACCCCCCTGGTTTTGTGAGTGGTTGGGGGTGTGTAAGTACAAACCCTTTCCTTGCAGCTTTGGGGTTATAATTGTGTGTAGTATCCCCATTTAGAGGCAAAATATATTGAGGAAAACTAAAGCAAACCCAGAATGTGGAAATCACCTTAAACTTGGCCTGGAGGTGCTTTTTACAGTAAATGTTTTGACGTTTTTGATATCCATGTCATTACAAAGTTGAGGGGAAAATTCCCACCTTGTGTGACAAGCGACCCCAGAGAGAGCGGTCGTGTCACAGGCCATTAATGTTCAGCATTATGAAGCGTAATGTGATTGTTTTTTTTCCCTTTGTTCATCTCCATCCAGATTTATCTAGGAGGGGTATAGAGGTGGCCAAGGGGTATAGCAAGAATTGAAGTTTGAAGCTCAAGGGTTGTCTCTCTCGTGTAGCATCTGGAAAACACCATTGGCCCAGAAGGCACTTGGACCGAGTTGTTGGCCAGGGGTGCGTGACATTATTGTCACTTTGGGTTTAGGAGGGACTGTTGGTTTATGGAGACAGATCTGAGCTTCCAGGGAACCTTCTGGGGACAGAGCTGGGGTTGGCTCATGCTGGAGAGAACCCAGCGCACATGGGGACAGATGATGTTGAGTTGGTGTCCCCAGGCTGTTGCGTTGTCACAGTGTCCCTGCGGTGCCAGCGGAGATGGGCAGCTAGAAAATCACTGCCTTTCACTCTTCACTGTGCTGCAGTTTCTACGTGTAGATTATTTTGTTGTTGTTATTCCTTTGTTTAGCTGTTTGCTGTGTAACAAGGAGCATAGTAACCTATAGGCCATAAAGGCACCCCCTCTTCTCACATGTTACTGTCCCTTTTTGTGCATATTTCTATAGAAAAAATTGCCAGTTGTGCTAAGGTCGCTTTTAAGTCTTTGGAACACAACGTAAGAACTGACATTCTTTTTATTATAACACAAGTCACTGCGGTAACTACGTACTGATACAGTCTGGTCTGTTGTATTCGGTTTTGGGCCCCTCGCACCAAGAAAGGCCTTGAGGTGCTGGAGCAAGTTGAGAGAAGGGAACAGAGCTGGGGAAGGGGCTGGAGCACAAGTGTGATGGGAGCGGCTGAGGGACCTGGGGGGTTCAGCTGGAGAACGGGAGCTGAGGGGAGACCTTCTGATCTCTGAACTGCCTGAAAGGAGCTTGGAGCCAGGGGGGTCGGGCTCTGCTCCCCAGGAACAAGCACCAGGAGCAGAGGAAACGGCCTCAAGTTGCACCAGGGGAGGTTGAGGTTGGATGTGGGAACAATTTCTTCCCCAAAGGGCTGTGGGGCACTGGAACAGGCTGCCCAGGGCAGTGCTGGAGTCACCATCCCTGGAGGGGTTGAACAGATGGAGATGAGGTTCTCAGGACATGGGTTAGAGGTGGACTTGGTAGTGTTGGGTTGACAGTTGGACTGATGATCTTAAAGGTCTTTTCTAACCAAAATGATTCTATGATTTTTATGCAATCCAAAGCAGGCTGAATTAAAAATATGTACATTCATGGCTCACTAGGAGGTGCCGAGCTTTGTTAGTGTGACAGTCAAACCAACTTTTTCCAAGAGTCCTCAAACAGGTTCTTTGAACTGCATTATCAGTCCTCTTGGAATACTTGAGGAATCGTTAGAAGACAGGGATGGTTTCAAGGAGAGCATCACTCCACAGATGCAGACCACGGAGCTTCTCCTCCCTTCAGTTGCTGGTAACGAACGGTGGCAGAAAACCAGCTCACCAAGAGCGACCATAAGGAGTCAAGTCTGAAGGTTTGAAATGGAGCGGGATGCCCTGGAGCAGGTTGACATGTATCTCTGCCCAATTTCACAACTCCATTGAAAGATGAGATCTGAGGCTTTGTCCTCGTCTCCCTGTTCCCCTTGAGATGTTACCGATGTTCTTAACACGCCATGTGTTCTAAGAGGATCTTGCCATCGTACGCTGTGCTTTCTCCTCCTGTCTCATAGACGAGGGTCCAGACCCTGTAGTGAACCACAGGTGGTCAGGAGCTCATGTCTGGGTCGGTTTGAACCATATCGAGGGCTCATCGTTCTCTTTACTGGACCAGTCACATCCTCATCTCATTCAAAGCTCAACCAATAAGGAAATCTACACATTTTCCTTTAGGATATTTGTAGCTACAGGGAGAAATTTGCTTTGTATGTCAAATAGGTGGGAATATCTATTCCCACAGTTAAATTCCATCCATGGTGAGTGTAGCCTGAATATACTTTTTCACCTTCTAAATTGCATGGAAAGGAGAGAGCACTATCTGATTCTCTGCTTGCTAAAATAAATGTCAGAGAGGACACGGCCTAATTATCTCGCTCCCGTTTTCCGTCTACATGAAGCCTTGCAGCTTTGTGGGTGTGTTTTAAAACCACTGATTTTTGTCATTGATCCCAGAATTTCCATAATTTCCGTATTCACCGACAAGGGCGATGAAGGGTTTCTGTGTATTGTAATTATGCGGTGACACTCAAATGTCACGTCACGTCTCCTAGGTAAAGAATCAAAGATTCTGATAAACTTCCACAAAACCGCTTTGGTTAAGCTCAGACTATGTCACTCCTGGGGTTTAAAGTCTCAAAGTGAAACAGGAATAGATATATAGCATTTACCTCCAGCTTCTTAATCCCATTTCTCATTCTGTTGTTGACTTTGTTGTCTCAAGACCAAGTTGATGCTTGTAGCTCAAGGGTGAAAATTACAGCATATTAATGAACAGACTGCAAAAGGCTGGACATGATAAACTGAAACGTTAATGGTAGGCAAAAAAGCTTTGAAAATATGTAAGAATTTGGAGAAGGTTTGAAATTTAATTTTATGTCATCTTGAGATTGAATGTGTTGTATTTACAGATGTTTCTTTGAGTCATGAGTTTGTTTCTAGAGATATGACACCCTTCCTTGGGCTATGGATTGTGATTTATAAGCTCATCAAAGCATTAGTGCAGTAGACACCATGAAAGGAAATGGGCACTTGTCATGAATTTTATGATATTTTCAGTACCCTGGAAATTAGAAGCATTTTTTGTTGGTTTTTGCCAGAGGAGTTTGTTGTATGTCTAATTTTAATGAAACTGAACTGACTGCATTGAAGACTCTTACATTCAATGGCAATTAAATTTTTATAAGGCATTTAAATATGTTGAAATGTGTGGAGATGAGGGGACAGAAACACATAGAGGAAAAGGTAAAAATCTCTATTAAGCTTTTTATCTGTAAAAGGAGAAGAACTGACGATGCTCAGGTTGAGTTTGCAGCCATCCCTTAGACTTCTGAACTCACAGTATTAAAGTATCCAAAAATACTGTGACCCAATTTACTGCAATTATTAGGTTAATTCATTATTAGAATAATAGTTCTCATTATTTTTATGCTTAAATAGATACGTTCTAAGTGGCATAGTATGGTGCGGATGGGCTTCTTTTATTTCTCTTGGTTGTGTTTTACAATTAATTGAGGCTGATTGTGGGAAGATGCTGCTGTGAGGCTGAGACACCAACAGCTCTTCTGTTAATCAAAGTCTGGATGATCCACATCTTTGTATTGTTGTATATTCTCCATTTACGCTGGAAATCTTCTAAGAGAAGTTGCAGGAGGGCCGAGGATTTTAGGTTTAAAATCAAATTGTGTGTAGCTATTAAAAGCTTTTGAGACAATGACAACACCAACTCTGTTTCTCCTCGTCTCCTAATGAATCTGAGCATCTCAGACCTCTGAGGTATCAGTAAGATCTGCACCATCTATTTATTTTTTGCCTTAAAAACTCTGATCCTCAGGTTTAACCAGCTGGACACCCTCCATTGACTGCACTTGTCATCTTCACCCCATGACAATCACCAAGCGATCAACAAAAATGACTCCCTCATTGGAGACGGATCGAAGCCATTGAAGGGTGAACATGTCAATCGCAGCCTTTGCTAGCAACAAATTTCAAAATCCCCCATTCTTGTCCCGTCTTCTATAGCCAAGGTTCAAAGAATAAGGTGGTCTGATCCTTGACTTTAAACATGCTTTAATAAGAAGTCACAGAATCCCAGGATGTCAGGGGTTGGAAGGGACCTGGAAAGCTCATCCAGTGCAATCCCCCCATGGAGCAGGAACACCCAGCTGAGGTTCCACAGGGAGGTGTCCAGGCGGGTTTGAATGTCTGCAGAGAAGGAGACTCCACAACCCCCCTGGGCAGCCTGGGCCAGGCTCTGACACCCTCACCCCGAAGAAGTTTCTTCTCAAATTTAAGTGGAACCTGTGTTTCAGTTTGAACCCATTACCCCTTGTCCTATCATTGGTTGTCACCAAGAAGAGCCTGGCTCCATCCTCCTGACACTCACCCTTTCTAGATCTGTAAACATGAATGAGTCTCCCCTCAGTCTCCTCTTCTCCAGCTCCAGAGCCCCAGCTCCCTCAGCCTTTCCTCACACGGGAGATGCTCCACTCCCTTCAGCATCTTTGTTGCCCTGCGCTGGACTCTCTGCAGCAGTTCCCTGTCCTTCTGGAACTGAGGGGCCACAACTGGACACAATATTCCAGGTGTGGTCTCCCCAGGGCAGAGCAGAGGGGCAGGAGAACCTCTCTGACCTACTGACCACCCCCTTCTAACCCACCCCAGGTACCATTGGCCTTCCTGGCCACAAGGGCCCAGTGCTGGCTCATGCTCACCCTGCTGTCCCCAGGACCCCCAGGTCCCTTTCCCCTACACTGTTCTCTAATCGGTCCTTCCCTTCTCTGCCATTCTTCTGCCTTCTTCTGTGTGTCATGCATCAATCACTGAAATTTCAGAATACTTTTGGCCTAATTTCATTCTCAAACCTTATTTCGGGAACTAATTCACCTCTAGGAGAGTTGAGGTTCCTCCAGTCTTTAATGTCACTGCCGTCCCACAGTGACCTGATGCCAAGATGTATTTGGTTTCCCCTTGACACACGTTACAGAAAGTACTGACCCGACCTTTACAAATATTTATTAACATTTCTAAATTGTATTTTACTGTGTCATGTTGGAAGAAATGGTTCCAGCTGAACGAGAGGAATGAGTCTGCGATGGCATCGCTTCACTCCGCTGTGTAACAACATATTGCAAACACCTCCCTTGTCAGTCCTGAGCCGACTCTCCTCCTCTCATCTGCCCTTTGACATTGATATTTATCTTTTTTATATATTATTTTTTTATATTTAATATGTATATATTTATATTTATATATTTATATAGAAATACATCACATGAATAAGTGCCAAAAAGAGCAGATAGCAACTTGGGCGGTGTTGGCTGAGGAGTAAATGGATACAACCTTTCCTTTCCATCCCTTGGTAAGACACCCTTTGTGGTTGCCTTTCCTCGCTGCTTATGCTGGTAACTCATTGGCACTTGGGTGCTAAATTGTTCGGTTTCAATGTCGTTTCAGTAATAGAAATTAATGAAAATGGCATAGGAGATAAATCAACATCATGCTAATAGCTCTAAAGGACGGTTCTTAAATACAGCCGTGGGATGACTTTGTGGGGAGTAACCTGTTCTTTTCGCTGGCTTGGACACTTAACTTTTCGAGGTCAAAATCAAATTAGGATGAAAAATGGAAATGTCACTTTTATGGTGTAAATATGGGATATTCCCCAGAGTGGGTGGGGAAGAGAAATAAGCACCCTAGCACCTAATTCTTAGAATACCAACATTTCTTGAAGTAATATTTGCTTTAAAGGAGAATAACTCATGTAATGTCTTCACACACAGTACGTAGAGATTTAAATAGTCCCTTTTAGATATAAATTTTACCATGTATAATTTAAGAGTAGCTAAAGGAGGCCTCGGTTTTGCTTCATATTAAGTCTAAAGCTGCAGAAGGCCCAAGATGTTACTCTCTCTGCATTGGGAAACGGAGTTTATTTTTAATTCATAAAAAGAGATTTTACATAAGGCGCACATTTTATATCAATCAGTTGCTTTAATCAAGAAAAGAGGATCCTGCTCCTCCCAGGTCTCCATCACCGATCTCCCATCGATGCCTTTGGTACAAAAGGGCTTTGCTGCCTCCTCTTTGCCCCATGAAAATTACATCATGTAATTGTTTAATGATCGCAAAATGTTTTGAGATGCAAACGGTTGCATCGCTGCCTGGTTTTCACCAACCTTATGTTTCCTCCCGGTGCACAGGACTTTCCGAACCCGTCTCTCAAGCAGCCCAACAATCCGATCGTTGCTTCATGTCTGCGCTCCACTAATAACTGAAATTAATTTCTTAGAAGTGACACCAGAATAATTAATACGGCCCTCTTGGGCTGCGTGTGATAGAAGCGATCTGAGGAAGCGCACATATTAAAGTGTCACCGTCCTTCTCCACACATGCAAAATGTCATCATCAGTTCATAGCAGCCTCGCTTTATTAGAGCCATATTAAAATGAATGTTTTGCGCATCTTCATAAAGTGCTTATTAACAGCATTTCCTCGCTTTAAGAAATGACTCCACTATGCGAATGCGACCCATTTCGATGAATAAATTTAGCGCTTTAGTGCTATTTATTTACTCCACGCTGTAAAATGTTATAAGATAAATAATGGGTCCCACGGGGGTAAGTTGGTGATCATCCTCTCAGCGGGCAGGCGAACACGGCTCGAGCAAAGGAATAATGATCAAAATTCACAGTGCGCCCTGGGATGCCATTTATATACCTGAATCTGATAAAGAATTACAATCCTTAACAACGTGCTTAGCGCTGGGACGCGGACGTAATGAGACCGGCAGCCAGGAACGTACAGATAAATCTGGAGCGGCACAGGAGCGTTTCCAGGTCTGAAAAATGGTTGGAATTTTAGGGAGAGGACAAAAGGTGGATTAGTTAGAGCGTCTGGGCCCTGTTCTGGTAGAAAAGTTGGGATTGTTGTGCTTGGAGTGGCCAAAAAGGGCAGAGATTAATTACAAGGTACCACTGCAGCGCTCGCACCTCTTCTGGTTTTGCACTCGCTTTTCAGAATAGATTTCTACTCAAAGGGAGATTTTACACTCGATTTAAGTCGTACAGCTGGGAATTCTGAAGAAAAAATACACACCTAGAAGATTTTGCAGATAATTTTTCAAAATCACAATTCAGATACTAAGCAGTCATACTTTGGGCATAAAAGTAAGAACAACTTGTCTGGCGACTTCTGCCTATTGCTTCATCAAGCATTTGAAATGTAAAAACATGACTAACAGAATAAAATGGCAGAACGATAATAGAATTATTAGTACTTCAAATTTTATGTGCTTTTTAAGCTTTTGATAGCTCAGCACATGGAAATACAATGGTTTTCTTTTTTGTAATCTCGGGTCTTGCAAATTGATGCTTTCTGGAGTTTCTGCTTCCCATCCCCTCCAGGAGCAAATTATTCTGACCCAAATTGTTCCCATTTCGATAACTTTTGTCTCTCCATTAGTTTCTCAGCGACGTCTTTCAGTCTGGTCCGAGTCAGTGAGTATATTTAGTCAGGGGAGATAATCCTGGGCTGGAACGCTAGAGGAAAATAGAGCTTGGCTTTGTCTTTCAGTGATTTTGAGCTTTTCAGGCTAAGAGGACAAGGTAAAGAGTTGGTAAGATGCTGAAACATTTGCCTTGTGGCTGAGCCACCATGGAGCATCCTAGGAGGATCTGCTGAGGTCGGATCTCATCACATCATGGAGGACGTAGCGTGTTTGGAGAGGATTAAAAATAGGAGAAAATGAGGTACCTTGACTCAATTTCCAGTTGGCTGAAATGTTTCTGTTTTCAGGTACATGCGTTTGTTTGCAGGAAGACATCAACTTTTCGTAGAGAAAATGCATCCTTATAATGAAAACAAAACCATTTAGTAGAAAATGAATTCTGGAGGAAAATTTGAAAGGTGATTTGCGACCACCCTTAGACATGGAATGTGGTTGACTACACACGCACACCCAGCGCAGAACGAGAAAGGGGCTGATTTCACCTCCGCCCTCTTCCAGCTAGACCCACACGTTAAAAACGAATATAATTTACATATCATTGAGATGGTTGGAATTCCCAGCTCTATAGGAGGAGGCGTCTTTCTGCTCAGTTCCTTTTTCATTCTGGATAAATAAATCCTTGCCTGTGCAGGATTATAAAGCTTTTCTGTGTGCATCGGTACGCGGGAGCTATTTCACATGAGCTATTCACGCGGTGCATGAAAAGCATCTTGCAGGAATAGCCTCAATTGGTTATTTTTAGGAGGGGGAGGATGGCATCAGCAAAACCACCAGAGAGATCTCTTCTGCCACCGTGTACACATCTCTGAATAAAACCAGCCAGTTGCTGCTTAATGAAAAGAGAAACTGGAAACCCCACGCAGGCTGATTACAGTTGCACAGATGCTTTTGCCGAGATTTGCACCTTCTTGGACAAAATTCCTTCTCTTTGTCGCAAAACTCTGCTACAAGAAATGTTTGTGGGGAAGGAGGTGAAATCAAATGCTGGACAAGTTAATTAGATCAGGGCCATTTCAGGCTTCCTAATGGGCACGTTTGTGGGTGTTTTGGGAACTCTCATCGCTCCTTGGATTGGGCTTGATTTCTGTGTCTGCCTCATTCTCATTTATGGAATCACATATTTCTCCACAGCCTTTTGTTCCTCATTGGACAATGGGGCTGTTCCATCTCCAGACCAACTCTTACAGCTGTAGAGAGTGTGAATCCGGTAAAGATTAATTTCCTTGCTCCAGTATCGCGTGACCCAAAGTCTGTTGAAGGAAATGCTCATATTTCCAGCAAAATTGCATTCTCATGAGGTTTCTTACAGTTTTTCTCTTTGAGAAGCAGAAGGTTGAGGGAGAGAAGATGATTATTTCCAATCACAGGTAGGGTTGCCATATAGAAACGCAAACAGGAGATGATGATTCTAATGGAATGGTGAGCGTGGGACAGTGCCATAAATGGTGTCTAAGAAGTCGTGAGCGCCCAGGATCTTCCTCGGGTTGCCAGACATCATTGTGGGCAACAAAGAAGGTTCCTTGTGCTGAACCAATCCTGGTTGTGTCCATTTTTTTAGAGAGAAAGAGTGAATCTTGTAGATAAGGACCCTTTCTTCCAGTCGTCCTCATTTCAATTCATCGTTAGGTATTTCTGATAGTTCTCTAAAGTCTGTTGTGTTTCTCTTCTATCTCAATGAAGACAAAAAAATCCATTTTATTGTAGCCAGTATTTGTATCACTTTAGGATTAGCTCTGTGTTTAGCACTTGCTGCTTTAATTTGGGCCACAAGCAAGAAGCACATGTGGAGGGTGCTCTGCGGACTTCAGAAAAGTACAAACAGCAGCAAGAGCTGTTTCACAAATCGGTTGAATTTCCCAGCATTTCCTGCTCAGATCTACACAAGCTGGAAATGCATCGAAGGTCAAAGATTGATATCAGAAAAAGGAGAAGCAATTTCAGCCTTTCCGCAATTTTCTGACTTCACCTGTTCCTGAAAGTTAATCATCTTTTCTTTCATAATATTCTTTATTACTGGAGATGGGCTGTAGAGCTCCTGGTAATGAAACTATGAAGCAAATGAAAACTTTCCTTTTGAAAACTTGGCCAAATTGGACTCTAATTCTGGCCAAAAACAAGTTGGAAAAATCTGACTGTGGCCAGTGAATGGTGATGGGGAAACCGAGACTTTGCTACTTGGTTTACAAAATATTACCTGGTGTCTTTCCATAGGCGAGAACTGGGTTTTGTGTGAAAATGAGAGTGTCTGCAGATATTTTTGCAGATTCTTTTGAGATGATTCAACATCCTGAGGTGTATTAGAAGGGGGTGGTCAGTAGGTCAGAGAGGTTCTCCTGCCCCTCTGCTCTGCCCTGGGGAGACCACACCTGGAATATTGTGTCCAGTTGTGGCCCCTCAGCTCCAGAAGGACAGGGAACTGCTGGAGAGAGTCCAGCGCAGGGCAACAAAGATGCTGAAGGGAGTGGAGCATCTCCCGTGTGAGGAAAGGCTGAGGGAGCTGGGGCTCTGGAGCTGGAGAAGAGGAGACTGAGGGGGGACTCATTCATGTTCACAGATATAGAAAGGGTGAGTGCCATGAAAACGGAACTAGGCTCTTCTCGGTGACAACCAATGATAGGACAAGGGGTAATGGGTACAAACTGGAACACAAGAGGTTCCACTTAAACTTGAGAAGAAACTTCTTCCTGGTGAGGGTGGCAGAGCCTGGCCCAGGCTGCCCAGGGAGGTTGTGGAGTCTCCTTCTCTGCAGACATTCAAACCCGCCTGGACACCTTCCTGTGGAACCTCAGCTGGGTGTTCCTGCTCCAGGGGGGATTGCACTGGATGAGCTTTCCAGGTCCCTTCAACCCCTGACATTCTGGGGTTCTGTGAATTTGACCCAAAGTCTTCCGAAATGGACAAAGAGTTTTCCATTTAATCCCCAAGTCCTCCATATGGAGTGAGCTCTTCTCTGCAGTGCTTACATAGCACAGACGTGATTTGTAGTCATCCCATTTAATAATCTACACATTTTCTAGGACAAAGTCATTGGAATTAATGCACTCGGCTGGGATCACCTTTACACTTCGCTGCTGGGAAGAAAAACGTTTGTCTAGAATTATGAGGAAAACATCCCATCAATCTCCTCGTGCACATCACATTACGAGAGGCACGGGGGGGCTGTGATGTGCTGCAGCAGAAAACAAAGTACTTGGGAAAAGCATCTTATGGCCTTTGGACTCTGAAGCATTAGATGAGAAGTATTTGGTATGGGAATCATGTCACTTTATACGAATTTTTTTATAGAAAAATTTTATAGACTTTGAATAGGTTTTCGATGAGCGTTTCTGTCAGTAGAACGCGTAATCCTTGAAACCTGGTGTTTGCTATGAATTTTGTCTAATTTCCTGGTCAATGAGGCATCTGAGCGTTTTACGGTTGTACAGGTGTTAAAACAGGTACAGACCAAGGGCTGTGAGCTCCATACATCCTGATGTTGTAGATGAGGAGGGTGAGCAGGGTTTGGCGGGTTGGATTGATCAAGCCTCATCTGCTCCTCTTCAGACATGGAGATTTTCACTAACTCACCCGTTACCGAGTCTTCTGATGTCTTCATAAATTAAATGTTTTCATGCTTTTTACTCCTTTGTTTAAGTTTAATTTGAATTGTTCCAGGGCTGATTCTGTCTTGGGCAATATTGTTTATAATACTCCATGGGACCCATGAGTGCTTTCCAGTTTTGAAATCAATCTCTGAGTTCGTGCGTGCGTCTTGCTTACACCTTCCCCCCCCGTGATGATTGATGCTAACTAAATAAGCTGCCATCTATAGAAAAATCAGTGCGTGCTATTGATTTTATATAACTTTATTTTCTGAAATATTTCACTCAGTTAGAGAAATTGCAATTTGAAAACCCGTTTCTTTTAGCCTGATATAAAACTCTTGCGTACCTGTGAGTATACAGGGGAGCTGGATCAAGCCCTTCAGTATTTATGAGTATAGCTAACAGTAATGGTTCCAAATACTCGTTAAGCAATCTGATTTTAACTACTCTTAGCTGGCGATACCAGGTCTTGCCTCAGCATTATTTTCTCCCATCTTTAACTGGTGATCTTCAATGTTAATGTGATGAGGACGGAGTGAAACGGCAATGATCCAAATGTGAATCAGCCCCACGAGTAGCAATCAAGAAGATTCATAGAGCATGTCTGCTCTGCTCTGGTGAGACCGCCCCGCAGTGCTGGTCCAGCTCTGGGTCCTCAGCACAGGACACACATGGACCTGCGGGAGAGGGGCCAGGGGAGCCACAGGAATGATCCGAGACTGGAACAGCTCTGCTGGGAGGACAGGCTGAGAGAGCTGGGGTGTTCAGCTGGAGAACAGAAGCTCCAGGGAGACCTTAGTGCAGCCTATCACAAAATCCCAGAATGGCTGGGGTTGGAAGGGACCTCTGGAGATCATCCAGTCCAACCCACCTGCTAATGCAGGATCACCAGAGCAGATCACACAGGAAGGTGTCCAGGCGGGTTTCAATGTCTCAGAGAAGGAGACTCCACAGCCTCTCCGGGCAGCCTGGGCCAGGCTCTGGCACCTCAAAGGAAAGAAGTTTCTCCTCATGTTCAGATGGACCCTCCTGTGCTTCAATATGTGCCTGTTGCCCCTCATCCTGTCGTTGGGTAGCACTGAACAGAGTCATGTCCATCCTCTTGACACCCACCCTTTCAGTACCTAAATGGGACGTACAAGAAAGCTGGAGGGGGACTTTTGATAAGGGCATGTAGTGGTAGGACAAGGTGTGATGGTTTTAAACTAAGGGAGGGACATTCAGGCTGGGCATGAGGAAGAAATTGTTGACCCTGAGGGTGGTGAGAGCCTGGCCCAGGTTGGCCAGAGAGGTGGTGGATGAACCATCCCTGGAGACATCCCAGGCCAGGCTGGACGCGGCTCTGAGCAACCTGAGCTGGTGAAGATGTCCCTGTCATGGCAGGAGGGTTGGAACTAGAGGATCTTTGAAGTCCCTTCCAGCCCCATCCATTCTGTGATTCTAAGATGCTTTACCAACAAAACACATTTAAATGTTGATGCTAGAAGAGTGTAATTGTTTGCCTCATGTAGCTTTGAGGTTCAGTTTGCTTGCAGATGTTTTCCTCCCTTTTTGGTTTCCTGTAATATTCCATGAAGGAGAGAAAAAGAGGAGTTTTATTTCTTGAAGCATGCCAAACTCTCCATTCCTGAAGCTGAATCCAGAATGAAGACCTGAGCCTTGAAACCTTCCCTGTAAGTAAAGAAAAGTGGTTTGATGGATAAAGACCTACACCAAGACCCTTTTTATGAAACGTACTCTGGCATGTGCTTCCTCCTCCTTAAATTTGGAAACTCACCCATGAACTACCTGCTTGGGCATAGTTTCTGATGTGGAGGCTCTACAAAGAAGAACTCAAAATAGTGATGATTAAATCTTTGGAGATATTCAGGACTGGGAATAAGTGCTGACTTTTCCAATGCACTCAAAAACATTAAACACAACAGACAAAACAAAAATAGGAGGGGTTAGAAGGAATATTCATCTCTATGTTTCCATCCCTAGATGGGAGCCCTGTGTGACACACCAGAAACACAAGCAGAACCATCTTTGGTGGCACTATCCACGTGACGCTAAAGATCCCATAACGCTGATAATGCACCCAAGGCCGTTTCTTCTTAATTTAAAATGAGTTTTGATGTCCTGAGTTGCCTTTGGCTACTGTTTGAATGAATTAATATTTCAATATTGCCTCGTATTTACTAACTCACAGTAGAATGAACTTGGAGTCAGACCCTCATTTAGTTAAAATAAATGTATTTCCATGGTATTAAACAAATTTCAACCAGCGGACTATTCGGCCTGGGGGAGTAGAAGAGGCTGCGTGTTGGACCAGGTTCTGAGTTGCATTATAATGAGTAAGAAATGTGTAATGTGGTTGAGTTCAAGAGAAGAGGTTTATACCAGGCTGGCTTTGTACATCATGCTTGGTTTTCCTAATGCATAACAGAATGGAAATAAATTAATACGCCATCAAATTGGAGACTCGCAGGAGAAGAAATAGTTGATCCAACTTTCAAGTGCACGTCCCTTTGTTTTCAGCTGGTAGATGCGGCTTATCCTTCGCGTATTTGGTGTTTGGGCCTTGTGAAGAAAACATTTCAATGAAGAAAAATAGATTAAGGGATGTTTTCAAAGCCAGCACTTCCACCAAAACCGTTCAATCTCCAGGTTCATTTTCTGTACACCGTGACCCTCTTGGATGTCATCTGCTCTGTTCCGATTGTAAAGCTCTTTTTCCTTGTGGATCTCTCTTCTGAGCTGCCCTTTCTTCCTTTGTGAGACTTCCCTCCTCCTCCTCCTCCTCCAGCTGCGTCATCTGAGCTTTCGTTCACATTATCAGACAGATTAGAGGACCAAGATTCGGGAGGGAACTGGTGCAAATTCTTCTGGGTCAACAGGTTTGTTCGCAATGCCGACGCTCTTTGATTGCTAGGTACAATCAATCCATATAAATTTTAGGACTAAGTTTGAATTTGTGTGTGTTTAACAAGCTGAGGAAGATGGGGATGGAGAGAGGAGAGGAGAGGAGAGGAGAGGAGAGGAGAGGAGAGGAGAGGAGAGGAGAGGAGAGGAGAGGAGAGGAGAGGAGAGGAGAGGAGAGGAGAGGAGAGGAGAGGAGAGGAGAGGAGAGGAGAGGAGAATTGGTGGTTGCGTATTTTCCCCCTTTCCCACCAAACTTTGAATATCTTGGGTTTTTAATACATGGTATTGCTGGACAAAGTGGGGTAAGAAAATCACTAGAATAATCAAGGCAGATATTTGAGCTCTGTCAACTCCAGCATGGCTTGTGATTCTTTCTTACTCTTCCAAGTAATTCTGCTGGTCCATCAGGATCCGTCCCCAAGGCTGGGAGGTGCCACTGGGTTGTTACCACCGTCTTATTTTGTACATTTACTGCGTTTCCCTCTTGACACTCTCCAGTGGTTTTGTGTCCATGTGTTTTTATGGCAGATGTTTCAATGAACATCCCTTGACCTCACACTAAAGGCCAAGAACTTGCCTTTAGGTCTTTAAATTAATTTTTTTGAATAAAACTCTTTGATGGAATTTGAAACCAGCTCTGCTCTTCATCTGTAGTGGAATAACATCATAAAATGTGTGCCTCATATTTTAGCGTAAAACAAAGACATTACGGCTTAGGTCTTGGCCGTTCAAAGCAAGATATTATGTGCCGTGAGCATCTCTCTTTATACGTCATTACCGAAAACCTGATTATTAGCGAAAAAGAAGAATCAAGTCTTGTTTGTTTGATCACTTTATTTCATGCAGCCCCAAAAAAATAAGGCTGTTGCACAGTATCATTCATTTTGCTGCATTATCGCATGTTTGTGGATAGTATGAAATGGATCAAAGCTTTCACACGCTTTCGTGGCTTGGAATTCAATCTGCGAATCAAACCCTATAACACAACAGCGTTCAGGCAAGTGTGCAATTTAATATCAGCCCTTCAACAAGGTAGGTTTGCGTCAGGTCCGCGCCGTGGTTAACCTTCGCTAGATATTGCGGAGAAATCAGGCTGTGTTTGGCCATCCGCCTCATTTCATTTCATGTTGCGGCGCTGGCGGGTTTAATAACGTCTCGGAGACTCCTGCAAGAGAGAGATGGGTTTTGAAAAGGGGAGAAAGAAAAGGTGGGCAAGAGGAAAACCATCTCGCTGTGTGTTCTCCTCGGATTCCCGGTGGATTAGCGATCGTCGTTTGCATCGGCAATGACAGGACGGAGGGGATGACTCTTCCCTGGGGACAGGGAGGAATAGAAATGATGCTCCATTATGTTGCTCATGATTATTCTCCGTGCTAAGTGGCACAATGACTGCAGAGCCAAAGGGCAGAGCTGAGCAGTGGGTTTTAAGCTAATAAAGTTGTATGAAGCAGGGTTAAAACGAAAGCTTTATTCCAAGGTGTCTGAAGTACATTTTTACTAGGCCAAAAATGTGTATTGGCTGTGTTGGTGTGACAGAGTTTGATGGAAAAATGTTTGCTTTTCCTCCTATTATCTTTATTGAAACTTTATATAAAAACATTCTAATTGCACTGTGCTAGAGAACATTTTCCTCCCTGATTCAGATTACTGGTCTTGTTCTCTCCCCTTAATATAAACCAAAGTGATGGGGAAATGATCAGTTTTGGGGATGGACTTCTTTAAGAAAGCTCATAATAATCTTATTTCCTTAAGCAAACCAGGGTGACCTTCTTCCCACCTCTGAAAAATAGGTTCTGAAGACTTGTCTTACGTTTCTGTCCAGGCTTTGCATGGAAAGCGGGTTTTATGGTCTTAATTCAAGCAAGATGCTGAAGGGAGTGGAGCATCTCCCGTGTGAGGAAAGGCTGAGGGAGCTGGGGCTCTTGAGCTTGGAGAAGAGGAGACTGAGGGGTGACCTCATTCATGTTTACAGATATAGAAAGGGTGAGTGTCAGGAGGATGGAGCCAGGCTCTTCTCGGTGACAAACAATGATAGGACAAGGGGTAATGGGTTCAAACTGGAACACAAGACACTTAAATATGAGAAGAAACTTCTCAGTGAGGGTGTCAGAGCCTGGCCCAGGCTGCCCAGGGAGGTTGTGGAGTCTCCTTCTCTGCAGACATTCAAACCCGCCTGGACACCTTCCTGTGGAACCTCAGCTGGGTGTTCCTGCTCCATGGGGGGATTGCACTGGATGAGCTTTCCAGGTCCCTTCCAACCCCTGACATTCTGGGGTTCTGTGTGATTCTCTCCCTGTATCATTGTGCAATTGTGTTGCTTCATTATCCTCTCCGTGGTTTCCACATGATTGGTAATTTAAGTCATCTCAGATGCCGCAAAACTTGGCAACTACCAATAAATAACATCTCATTGACTTCTTTTTATAAGTGGACAGTGTTCTGCATAAGCAAAGTGAGACAAAATGCCTGAATTCTGAGATCAGATGACAGGTTGGTGAGCAGTGAGTTTTTGCCTCTCTCTAGGACATCTCTGAGTGGGCAGGTGATCTGAATAGCTATTGATTAGTGAAATACTGGCTAATAGAGGGGGTTCATTAATATACTTCTCTCATTTATATGCTTGTATTTATCTGGAAATGTAGTAGTTCACATTGCGTTGAACGGAGGAAAAAAAACCTTGGTCCCTCAGCAATTTTATAATATGTATCTCAATTAAAAGCAGAAAATTTCGTTACAGATCAGGTAATATGGTAGGATGATTTCAATTTCATGTTATATTTCACAAGAAAAGGATGATTTCTAGGACCAGGGTTGAACTGCAGCGTATTTTGTAGCTTCATTTGTGCCTATGTCACAATGTACTTTTTACCAAGATCTCATTGCCCTTAGGTCTGCAGAGTTGTTGATGGTTTATTTTGACACAGCTGTATGGATGTGGTTGTGAGTATCTTAATACATTGCATAAAGACTGAGAAATTCCTAAATTATTAGAAAAAAGGCACCTGGATTGGAAGAGACTGTCCAGTGTTGTCGCTTAGTAAAGTTGTTGTGTGTTTGGATTAAACCTGTTGTGTATTTGGAGTAAAGCTGCTGTGTATTCGGAGTAGAGTGGTATACTCTATGGGACACGAATATTTTTTGCTCCTAGAAAGGAGACCCAGGGCCATCCATCTTATGGATCTGTGATGGTGTGAGGTGAAGAAGGCACATGTACATAGGACCCTACTGTGATTTTAATAGTACATTCCTAATAATAATACTTCACGATAATCCATGATTTATTTAAGCCAGTGCATATCAATCTACAGCCAAAGCAAGCATCAAGGTCTTTAGCTTCCCTAACTAGGACTTCACATGGTTGGAGTTGCAGCCATCAGTTGGCTAAGTATGCTTTCTACGTTGTTTCTAGTGAGGTAAGAATAATCCTTATACGAGACATCTGAGACATATGGTCCCTGTGGTAGTTCCATGACTTTATTCTTGACTAAAGCATCAGCTCTTTTTAATGCATCTCCTTGTCTTACAGGATCTTCAAGTTGCATCCCCTTAGAATTTTAGAATGGTTTCAGTTCGAAAAGACCCTCAGGATCATTGAGTTACCCCAGCACTGTCACTACCCCATGTCCCTGAGAACCTCATCTCCATCTGTTCAACCCTCCAGGGATGGTGACTCCAGCACTGCCCTGGGCAGCCTGTTCCAATGCCCCACAGCCCTTTCCAGGAAGAAAGGTTTCCTGATATCCAATCTGAGGATTTTTTTTTTCCTCCTATCCAGTCCTCTCTCCTTGTCCCTTCTAGTAGGATTTTCGGTCAAATTCCGTGGCCTTACTTCGGAAATTTGCCTGTTGGGAGGGACACTGGCATTATGCAGAGGTCAGGATGGTATGTGTTGACTTCCAGTGCTCCTCTACCAGCTGAGGTTGATGGATTGAGCTTGGTCCTCCATGCTCATCATCTGCCTCCAAAAAAGCAACACGTGTGTTGACCTCCCTAAAGCCAGAGTAGACCTCCTAGTGTTAGTTAGTCCTGGGCCACACTGAACATGTCTTCAAAACTGTAAGAACTAAATGCTTTTTGCTGTAATTCTAAAATTCTGATACAATCAAGGCTTCGGAATCTCAAGTTGAGATATGAAACTGTAATTATAGAATCACAGAATGGTTTGTGTTGGAAGGGACCTTAAAGATCGTCTGCTCCAACCCCCCTGCCCTGAGCAGGGACATTGTCACCAGCTCAGGTTGCTCAGAGCCCCGTCCAGCCTGGCCTGGGATGTCTCCAGGGATGGTTCACCCACCACCTCTCTGGCCAACCTGTTCTAGTGCTTCACCATTTACACTAACGCTGTACTTTCTGATGAAGAAAAGAGAGGGTATTTCTTACTGGCACATCTTTAAGTTCAGTACTTCAAAATTTGTGAATATTCACACAACAGTCAGAGGTGATTTTGAGCGAGGGAGCTCTGTTGTTCTTTGCACGAGCTCTCAGCCTCCTTGCCTATGTGATCTGTCATCAACCGCAAAGTCCATGGCCATGTTCCCAATCCTATCAACAAAACCTAATGAAAGCGCTGGATTTGATTGTTTTTCTAGGTCTCTTCGGGTTGATGGCATTAACCATCAATCAAAAAAAGCTGTGAAGGAGCCTGGTGAACCTGTGCCAGCTCCTTTTGCCCCAAACCGAGGGGACGAGCTGCCAACAGCTCCATAAAACACGCCTGCAAAGTCAGCGATTGAGAACATCCTGGGTGTGCTCGGGCAGACCTGGGCGATGCTCACGCTCAACGTGCGGATTGATGTTTTCATTGGGAATTATATATATTTTTAAGACCTTATCTGCGGAGAATCAGATCTCATTAAGCATCTGGGGTCAGTTTACAAACCCTGGAGGGGTATTTATTTCATCAGAACAAATTGGCGCTTGCATATGTAAAGAAAGAAAACCCAACCTAGACATAAGTGTTTGTAGAGCCGCAAGTAATGCACTTTTTCAAATACTCTTCAGTCCTGCCATTTTTCAGTAATGTCGCTGGATTGACACCCTGCAGGGCAGCCTGTCTGTATTTACAAACTTCTGTAGAGTTTAGAGGTTTGTATTAAAAGATAAGATGGGAAACGCTTGCCAATTCTATCCAACGCCTTTCTAACACTATTTCTAAATAATATTCTGCAGCATGTAAGAAATATAAGTGCAGTGTGTTCTCAGTTTGTGTTAGACAGAGACTGAGGTTTGAATGAGCAGTCTATATCTTGTTTTCTGTTCTAATGTCTACTTAAAGGGAATTATTCCTCTGTGACATCTTTTAACTCTTCAAGTTTGTTCTTTGCTTGCTGCAGGTAACAGAATATACTGTTGCAGTTTAAATCTGGCTCTTTGGTTTTATAATGTACTATATACCAAGCCACATCACAAAGGAATAAGCACTGTTCTCTGTGGTACAGTTTACATGAGAGAAGGTCTGTTGTGGTGTTAAATGTTCTCATCTCTATTCACGCCCTGGAATGATTTAGTGAATTCCTGTATCAGGAGCACTTGCAAAACCTGCACTGGTTTATACAGGTGGCTGGAATAAACAGGGGCTTTGTTTTAAGGTCCATTTAATGTGATCATCCTCATTCACTGGGCTTGAGCTGAGCTCTGGTGCGATTGGGTCGTTATTGGCTTTGATATCCACTGGTGAACGCTGTGTTGAGAAGGAACTACGAGGTTTTGTGTCTCTCAAATTGATGCTGTTTAATGGGAGATAAACACTCAGATGCATTTTTAGCTACCGAGCCGGTGCCGTTAATGTAAATTCCCTATTTGGAATCCTTAAATCCCGTGAAAAATCAGAACTGGGTGATATTAGCAGCTCCATCTCAACGTCGGTAACAGCAGGAGGATGGGTAACTCACCTTCTAAGCCGTGTGAACAGTAATTGCTGCATTAAGTTCCTTCTGTTTGTTCATTCTTATTGTAAATTAACAAGTGAAGATTTGGGACTTGTCTAACATGTAACTTGATGAGATTTGCAAACAGAGATGTGTCTTCAAAGAGTCATTTAGAGCAATTATTTCAGAGCAGCTCTTTGCTGATGGAGACAAAATAGGCTATTAAAAATAAAAAAATAATTAAAGAAAAAGACCAGTGCAGCAGTTATTTTCCTAATGTACTCCAGTTTATGGCTTTTTAGTCTAGAATTGCAGAAATCCCCGGTTTCTTTTACCCGTATTTCTACATTAGCAGTGATTTTGAGTTGCTGCACCCGTTGCTCTTCTCCTGGAAACCTTAGAGCCAGGGGCTGGGATGTGATATTTAGATTATTCTGTTTGCTGCAACAGGCTCACTTGTTATCTTCATTTTACTATTTCAGCGTGTATTTTATATTTCTTATTCTTGTCTGGAAGGCAATGGATCGCATGGATCCTTCTGCCACGCTTGGATCGTCGCTTGGTCTCTTGAACTGACACGTAGTGAAACCAAAGCAAGTGTCATCCCCCAGAAAGCGATAATGGATCTCAGTGAAAAGAGACAGTAGCAATTTATTTTCATGTCAACCAAATAAGACAAGAATATTAAGTTCGTTTTATTTGCTTTCCCTGATTAGGGAGGTTGTCTGCACGTCTTTAATTCACGTTGGGTCTATCCCTTTCAGACTCCGAAACAGCGCTCTGCTGCTCCATGGCCAGAAGTCACCGCTCTTTGAGGTTTGCACAAAAACACAGCGTGTTCCTGAGATTCCAGGGATCTCTGAGCCGCTCTTTGCAAACCGTTCAAACATGTTTTGTGATGACTTATTGCCCTCCGAAGGAGACGTTAAATCCTGTTTGTAGAGCCATGGGTACCTGTAGCTTTCTCTTTTATGGTTTTATGTAGTCCAGCCATGGTGAAAACCCACATTCTAGCTTAGCCGTGCCAACTTTTCCCATTTGCTGGCTGAATTGGTCTAAACGAGCTTTAATTTCCCATTCTAACCTCCATTCCCTTTTGCAGCCTCCTGTTCATACCTTAATTTCCCTCCTAAATATTTACACATGGCAATAACATAATATTAAGCCAGTTTTAGTCCTCGTGTGTCTGTTGTTCCTCTTCCTATTATAAACATGACCACGTCCTTTCTAAACACATCCCATGGTCCTGAGTCTTGCGAAGTGATAGGAGAAATCTTGAAGGACAAGGTCAAGAGTGACCGAAGGACTCTGCGCTTTTGATGATCAATCCGGTGTCTCTTCTGTTCTCTTAACTCTACGTGGTAGGTTTGTTAGGATATCTCTAGGCGGATAAATCTCAGTTATTTTTTCTTATCTCCGTGCACATCAGTTGGCAACTGTATTAATAAATACTGCAGTGTTCCCACTGGGCTCCCCAGTCCTGCTGCCATCAGGCTCAGGCTGAGATGAGAAGGAAACAAAAGTGAATCTTTTTGAATGCAGAACTGGAGAGAAGTATTTGCTTTCGTAGGGAATAGTGTGAAAATCCTGGGAGAAAAGGAACTGCTTGGGCAACAAAGATGCTGAAGGGAGTGGAGCATCTCCCGTGTGAGGAAAGGCTGAGGGAGCTGGGGCTCTGGAGCTGGAGAAGAGGAGACTGAGGAGTGACCTCATTCATGTTTACAGATATAGAAAGGGTGAGTGTCAGGAGGATGGAGCCAGGCTCTTCTCGGTGGCAACCAATGATAGGACAAGGGGTAATGGGTTCAAACTGGAACACAAAAGGTTCCACTTAAAATTGAGAAGAAACTTCTTCCTGGTGAGGGTGTCAGAGCCTGGCCCAGGCTGCCCAGGGAGGTTGTGGAGTCTCCTTCTCTGCAGACATTCAAACCCGCCTGGACACCTTCCTGTGGAACCTCAGCTGGGTGTTCCTGCTCCATGGGGGGATTGCACTGGATGAGCTTTCCAGGGCCCTTCAACCCCTGACATTCTGGGATTCTGTGATTCTGTGTGTTCCACATGACTTTCTGGGTAGTGGAAGTGGACAGTTCTGGCCCACTTGCTTTGTGCTGGGAGTTTGCAGGAGATGTCATTTCCCCAGGCAGGCTTTTTAACCAAAATTAAAGGCACACATTTGCACAAAAGACTTGAGCTGTTCAACTTCTGTCTTCTCTCCGCAGTTACAACAGGAGGGGGACCGGAGCCCTGGACCTCTCTCCTTGTTGTCCTCTCTCAAAAGGCGCAGGGAAAAGCGACAAAAAGCCTTTGGCTGCACAATGCATTTCTTGCTTCATGTCCTGTAGGTTGTATTTCTGATAAGGAACCGATATACTGCAGATCTCATCCCCTACTTGAATCCTTCTGTCCAACTGGTTCTCATGATCATCGGTCCTGGGCCTTTGGTATCTTCACATCACAGGAGTGGGACAGTGGATTGAGATGTCTGGACAAGAGAAGATTATTTCTGCTTGTGTAGAAGTTCCAGTGTTTGGGATCCAAACACTTTCCTCGGGGAAGTCCCAAGAACGCAATTTTGGTGTGTTTTTTTCTTAATGAAAATGTGTTACTCCACGATATACTCAATATATCATTGTGGTGGGCCTCTGGAAAGCCTTGTAGCCACCAAGCAGACAATGGGTTTTTCTTTAAACCCTGGCACAGTAAAATGCCAAGAGCTCCAAAGGGGCTTTAGAGAATAGTTTGGTTTTGGGGAAGCTGTGCATGGCTCTTTTCCTTCTGAGGAGAAACACGCGACCAGAAGTTTCATGTGATGCTGAAGGGCTTAATGTACCTGCCCAGAGCTGGGAGGTTCTCTGCAGTGTGGGGACTTCTGCTGCAGCACCAGTACCAGCACCTCCTCTCTGTGGCTTTCAGCCTCTTGTTTTTACAGGTAATCTTTTCTTTTTCTTTCCATCTCAATCAAAACTGTAATGTCCCAGTTCCCTGCTGCTCCAGCTCAGTGTTTATGGTGACATGTGTTAAGTTGATCCAAACTAAGAAGAACCCAAGTGACCTTCCCTCCAATCCCACCATGTTAAGCAGTGTCCCACATCAGCAAACATTACATTTCATTATTAATTAAAACATAATTTTCATATTATGATCATTACTTTTCTTCCTTGACACCTTCCACCTTCTTCTAAGTAGTTTTGTTTGCCAGCTTGCATGTCTGGAAGTGAATATTAGTAGTTGTGCTGCTCCTACCACGTTTTGTAGAAACACCTTCAGATCATAGAATCACAGAACAGTTTGGGTTGAAGGGACCTTCACATCTCACCCAGTTCCACCCCTGCCATGAGCAGGGACATCTTCACCAGCTCAGGTTGCTCAGAGCCCCATCCAGCCTGGCCTGGGATGTCTCCAGGGATGGTTCATCCACCACCTCTCTGGCCAACCTGGGCCAGGCTCTCACCACCCTCAGGGCCAACAATTTCTTCCTCATGTCCAGCCTGAATCTCCCTCCTTTAGTTTAAAACCATCACCCCTTGTCCTGTCACAACAGGCCCTGCTCAAAAGTCTGTCCCCATCTTTCTTATGGGTCTGTTTTAAGTATGAAAAAGCCACAATAAGGTGTTTTACAGGCATGGATTAAAATCCTGCTTGAAAACTTGCAAGGCCTCATCAACAGTGGCTTAGGACGCCAGGAGGGATTTGAATCGGAGGCCAGAAAAGCAAAGCTTTGCCCAGGTGAGCGTTGTGACAGGAGTTTAGACATCGGAGCGTGTTACATGGCTGAGCACAGTGCTTTGGAAGCTGCTTTCTGGTGTTATCTGATGTCTGCATCCTTTGCGAGTGCTGTAGCATCGTGTTTTTCTTTACAAAAACAGGCCTGAATTGAGCACCGCGTCACGTTACAGGGTGTTATTGGCGACTTTTAAAGAGGTACGTGGTTGGAGGAGTCATCAGTCTAACAACATAATATCAGGAAGGGAGAGGAGAAAAAAATATTAACTATGTTGTTGATGAAACAATGGGAGATATGGTACGCAGCAATGTATCTATTGAACAAAAGCAATCGAAAATGAACTGTATTATTTCTCACTCGCTCGTTCTGTCAGTGATTGAGGCATTTCAGAGCACAACCAGGAAAATAATAGGTTGCTTTCACAATGGCAGAGGTTTAACAAATGCTCAATCATTCAGCCGACATCATTGCTGTCGTCACTGAGAGCTTTAGCGTTTGCTATTGATGCCTTGCTGCATTCTTATTGCCACTTGCTTTTCAGATTCAATCTCCCCGCAATGGAGGACTGAACATTTCAATTTGCTGCCTGTAGAGTCGTATTGAAATGCTCAGGCGAAAATGAGAGAGATGATTTGGGGTGAGGCTGAAAGCAGAGGCTTTGGGGAGGACGACGCACACAAAAATCCTCTGACAAGACCCACGTTCACTAGCACGTGTCTCCTAACTGTACCTGACACGCAGCGAGTGAATGGTGTTTGTAAGTCGAATATTCTCAGCGGGTATTGATAAACACTTTTGCATTGTGTGGATGTCGAAATCCATGTTAACCTGACATTCCCTTTCAATTGTAAAGTTTGATTTCACAGCCTCTGTGCTTGGCAGAACTTTGTTTTTGGACTCGGTGTGCCTGAAAGAACTTGGCGTAAGCTTTTTATTCAGTGTTACTCCTGTTCGCTTGGCTCATCCTAAAGCTTGAAACGCAGTGGATGTCCTCTTAATCACTTGCTAATAATTCTGAGCATTTGCATCGCGGCTAATTAGTCTGTTGGCATTTCAAGTGGACAGGCTATTTCTGTTTGGAAATGGTGAAAGACCTGGCACGTTGTGTGTTTGGAAGGATTCGTTGTCCCCTTTTTGTGGATGGAAAAGCAAAGGTGTAGGAGAAGCACCGAATAACCTGGCACGGGGAGATGTGAAACTCTCACCTCCTGGTACCCTCTCCCCATCTGGCCTCTGTTGACCTTCTCCATTGCTGTGTATCTGAAGGCTTTGAAAACAATCACAACAATAAGAGAAATAATTTGTTGTAGAGTACGTATGAGGCAATGCAGTCCATCACCCTGTTCTTTGTCCAAGACGTGACCTTTATATTTAGATTTTAATGTAAAGCTGTTAACAAAATCTTTCTCTGCGCTCGATCTCGCCTCAGTAAGACCAGTTGTTCTCAGGGTACCCAGCTGTGAGAAAGCAATGGGAAGCAGAATGAAGCTCCGATAATCCAAGGGAAAATGGTTGGCGACCTGCTGTACCACACAGAAGTCTCTGGGGCCAGCTGGCATCCACCAGAGGGTTCTGACTGAGCTGGTGGAGATGCTCACCAAGCCACTTTCAATTATTTATTGGCAGCCCTGGCTAACTGGGGAGCTCCCAGTTGACTGGAGGTTGGCAAATGTGATGCCCATGTACAAGAAAGGCCAGATCAGACCCAGTCAACATGGGTTTATGAAAGGCAGGTCCTGCTTGACCAACCTGATCTCCTCCTATGAGAAGGTGACCTGCCCAGTGGATGAGGGAAAAGCTGTGGGTGTTGTGCTTAGGGACACGGTTTAGTGGTGGCCTTGGAAATGTTAATGGTTGGACTCACTGATCTTAAAGGTCTTTTCCAACCTCTGTGATGATTCTATGTCCTCTGGGCTCTGCCTCTGGATTTCTCAGGCTCTTGTAGGAACACAGGAGCAAGTTTGGTTTTGAAATGTCTGTTTAACACAGAGAACGGGACGAATTGGAACCTGCTTTGGCTCTTGTCCGTGTGGTGCTGTTCTAAGTCCTCCAGCAGTGTGTCGCTCCAAGGGCAGCAGCAACATCTGAGAGGCAAAGAGATGAGGCAAAGGCGAGGTGAGTGACGATGGCTTTGATATCATCTTTCCCCAAACTGTTGAAACATAACTTTTCCACTTGCTTCCGCTCTGATCATCATGCAGAAGCGCTCATTGCCTTCAGAAAAAAACTTCTTTAACATAGAAACCCCTGTTTGCACAGCAAAAGCATTGATAGTGCAAGTCTCCAAGGTATTGCAGGGGTTCATGTCCAGATTTTAGCCCAGCCCATCCTAAAATGGGCTAAAAATAACTAAAGGTGATCAGTTATCACTGACCATAGAACAGAACCCATCAGCTGCCCAATGTTTTCACTCCCCTTCAATTTGGATCCAGTCCAGAGATTAAAGACGCGGTGTGTTAAATGCCCATTCATTATCAAGCTGAAACACAGCCAGTCCTTCAAGGCTTGAGTCTTAATCACCAGCAGCGTAATTTGTCCCATTAGAAGCAGTAAATACCCAAGCTAACGTGTGTGATCCTCTTCAGGGTTCACTTCTGTTTAGAAGTTTTGTCCATTAGTTTAAAAGAATGAGGCTCTGTCAGGAAATACGAGCGTAACGTTCCCTCTTTGAACAGAAGTTTCTTCCACCTCGATCACCGTGGACCCCTGAGAGTAATACATGAAATAGTTCCAAACAGTTTATCTTCATTCTTTCATTCTCATTTGTTTTGTGTTCCTGTGCCTCGCTGCGTACAAATCAATATCATAGCTCTTCGGTTCTGATGTAAAATTTTTAGCTTTGAATGCAGGCATTAAGTTATTTTGAAGAAGCTGTTTCAATCCCGGTAATTTGGAGCTTTGTCGCTAATATTTAGTAGGTACAATTTGTGCTTTGCACTTAGTTGCTTTATCCTCTTTCACTGATCTTGCTCAGCGTCTCTCCCCGTGTATTTGTGCCCCTCAGTGATGTGGTGCAGAGGTTCTGTCCCAGGATTTTCACTCATCCGGTCACCTCTATAAGTTTGCCCCACTCTGGATGAGGCCCCTGGGGGCTTTTCTGTGGTTTTCTCTTTCCAGGAGTCATTGGCAGCAGAGATTTCGTGGGAAATCTGTGCTTCCTTCTGCAGAAAGCAGGCACTGGGGCTTTCCTGTCTGTCTTTGCCCTGTGGCTCTGGAAACCATCTCGAGAAATGGTGCCCAGACCTTTGCACCCTGAGTCTTCATTGCAGCCGAGGTCAGGAGCTGCGCTCTCAGCAGGGCCTCTTGAAATAGTTCGTGGTTTTGCTTACACTAAAATCACACTCATTAATTCTTCTTGTATATCGAGGTGAAGAAGGGTGACCCCTGTGAAGACCCCATCTCCTTTACCTCTCCTGTGAGGACAGGCTGAGAGAGTTGGGGTGTTCAGCTGGAGAACAGAAGCTCCGGGGAGACCTTAGTGTGGCCTTTCCAGACTTAAAAGGGGCCCATAAGAAAGATAGGGACAGACTTTTGAGCAGGGCCTGTTGTGACAGGACAAGGGGTGATGGTTTTAAACTGAAGGAGGGAGATTCAGGCCGGACATGAGGAAGAAATTGTTGGCCCTGAGGGTGGTGAGAGCCTGGCCCAGGTTCCCAGAGAGGTGGTGGATGAACCATCCCTGGAGACATCCCAGGCCAGGCTGGACGGGGCTCTGAGCAACCTGAGCTGGTGAAGATGCCCCTGCTCATGGCAGGGGTGGCACTGGGGGAACTGGGAAGGTCCCTTCCAACCCAAACTATTCAATGTGAAAGATGCCTGGGTGTGAGGGTTGTAGCTCAGGTTTTAGGTAGATTGATGGGTGTGAACAGATTCCCTCTACCCCCAAGGCCACCTGTAGGTCTTAGAGGAATAATCCTCAGAGCCTTCAATGTTAGGGCTCAAATCTGGCAAATCTGACATGGGATCGCTCCTTCCACATCGCACTCAGCTCATGTGGGGAAGCAGAGGCACAGCAGTGGCGTGGAAAGGCGCTGGGATGAGAACAAGCTGTCATCTGAAGAGCAGCAGCAAACAATGTGATAACCTTTGGTTTCCTATCCCACCCAATACAGTGTAGTACAATATTCTCATCAGTTGAAGGAGAAAAATTATGGACTTTCCTCTGATATATCATCTGTTGTTTGCTTGCCTCTTTTGTAATAAGTCGATATTTTGCCCACTTGCTGTGGAAAGCTCGCAGAACATGGACATTCAATTCTGAAGCAGTTTCCATTGGCATTTCTTCAATAAACTCTCATAATTTATAGACTGCATTTTACATCTTCTCCTCATGCCCCCAGAGTTTGTTCCAGCCGGCTATGAAAAAATGAGCTATTGAGTTGTTACTCTTCTTGATTAAGTCAATAAAATCCACTTGTCTTTTTAAGTGAGTAGCTCCGTTTGGCGTGTTGCACAATCCCAGATTCTACATTTTGGGGTGAAAAACAATATCCAAGACAATGATTCATTATCTGAACGTCAGAACTGACCACCCAGTACCTCAAATGGGCCACGCTTGCCCATAGCTGTGCCTGAACCATATTGCGCAGTCAACGCGACAGCTTTAGCTGCAGTTTCAAGGTGATGATCTGTAATTATTAGACGATGATTGCTCTGAACGTTGAAGAATATTTTGTTATTTTTAGATGATAGAACTTTAAAAATATATATATATATCGCCGTGAAAGATGTAAGATGTAAAAAGAAACCTGCTACATGAAGGGATGGTCATATTTTGGTTCATATAGTGGTTTTCAGCCTTCGTTGTATCAATCACATTCCTGTATCACTAAAGCTCTGTCTCTTTTGTTCTGATGTGAAACATTTGAATTTTGGTGGGTGCTTCGTTTGGAAGTGATGGAGATGACTGAGCTGTGCTTACAGCACTTGGGGATCCTGCTCTGCATCGTTTCCCACCCATTCCCATGAGGAGTGCAGAGAATGAGAACTATCCCAATGAAAAAATTCTACTGCATATTCATATCCTGTTTCCAAAGTCGTCTTTTTGTATTCGATCATATTAGATTATTGTTGGGTATTTTTTCAGCATAACTGCTTTAACTTGAATAAAAATGACACCTGCAGAAGTAGCAACTCTTCCAATCTCAACAATACAACAAGTGAGTAATTTCAGGTGGATTTGTGGGGTATGAGCTGCTCTTTGCTATTCTCATAATGTAGATTGGGATCTATACCTCGGGTTTTCCGAATGACAGCTGATTGTGAGAAAAATAAGTGTTGCATGCAGAGTTTAGATCCTTCTAAACTGTAGACCCCAAAGAATTACAGAGCTGTTGTTTCAGCTTGTGAGGTTCTTCAGGACATGGTTTAGTGCCGGGGTTGGGTTAACGATTGGACTCAATGATCTTGATGTTCTCTTCCAACCAAAATGATTCTGTGAGTTTTCATGAGATTTGAAGTGGTACCCATGCAGGTCACTCATGTTGTGGAGAACCCTTCATTACAATCTGCGAAGTCTGCAAGCCGCCTTCTGTCTTTAAACTTAAATGAGTTTAAAAAAGCCAAAATCCAAGGTAGTACGGGAAATTGTGGATAATGGGCAATGCTGTACGTCTGAAAAGACTGGAAGGTAGAGAAGCTCATGGGGATTTGGCCCATGTGTCCCGTTCCACAACTTTGTGGTGGTTTGGGTTAATTTTGAATGAGCATGAAACCCACACTTGTTGTCTGAAAATGAGCATTCGCTCTAAATAGGAACAGAAGACAACAGAGAGTTCAGAGTAACTTGGGAGAAATCAGAGCACTCCTCTCCTTTTAGGACCCCTGTTGAGTTCAACGTCCTACCTGACATGCAGAGCTCATTTAAACTCGGGCAAAAGCATTCGGAGTTTCCCAGTTCCCGGGGTAGATTTGGTAAATGAGGAATAGAAACATCCATAACTAATAGGGAACACTAATTATTTTCAAGGTAAATAAACGAGCAAAAGAGCAAACCGGATCGAAACTCAAAACTGCCACTTCTTCCCGTGCTTTCTGCTGGCTTTGTCTTGTAAGTGGCTTTAATTTAAAGGAAAATAAAGGATGTAGAGGATGAGTAACCCATGAAACCCCCTTTCCCTGTCACAGAATTAATGCCGTAGCATCATGATTGGGTTGCAAGCAGGTTGCACACAGCCTGGCCGTCTCCTTGCATCCTGATTAAGAGACTCATCCTCACTTTGTGTCTTTGTCATCTGCTGTATCACCTTGTAATTTGTTGTTTCCCACAGCTCACGGGAGCTTATTATAACCCAGCTTTGCAGTAGGACTGGGGCCAGGCTTTTTATTTTTACCTGCTGTGATTCTCAAATTACACCTTAAAGGGCTACTTGTCAAGGATGGTGGCTCCAAATTTAATCTAATTTAATAATAATAGCATTTGTCTATTAACTTTCTTCCTGATGATGGAAAGCTATTAGACTCCCTGAGGAGAAGAATGGAATAGCATATAAATCCAGATTCTCCTGGGATCCCTATCGGTGCCACTTCCTACTCCAGATCTGTGTTTCGGGTTTGTTTGAAATCAGTAACTGCCAGAGCTTCACTTGGAGTTGTCAGTGTTTTGGGGTCATCATCAACAGCCATTGCTATGAAACTTGAGCAGCAAGAACCTCCCACTTCTAACCTGAAGAGAAGGGAAGAATCTCATCCTGGTTGCACTTAGTATCTCACTGTGTTTTGGTAGAAACACTTTTCTTCAATAGTTCAACTTTCTTGTCTTCTCTTGAGCCTTCCTGTCAAGCTGTTCTTCTTAACTCATTTTCCATAATAACATACTTCCAGTTCCCTCCTGGATGAACAAGGTGTTCCTGTCTCTGCGCAGCCCAAAATCCCAAAGGGAAGTTATTGCTTCTTCTACCACTCCTGACCTGGGCCAGGATGGCAAAGAGCAGCTCAGAAACCCATCAGGATTAACCAGACTCATTTAATGCCTCCTTCTCCATCATTACATCATGATTTTAAGACATGATGTCATATATACACGCGTAATGCTCTTCCATTGATACATCCCTCTTGAAGCAAGCTTTGTATTCATTGCCAGCTTTGGCCTCATTTCTTGTTGTCCATTCCTGCCGGCGGCCGAGGTTTGACACAGGGTGTGTTGTTTCATCCCTCCCGGCTCACACAACTGTAGATCTTATCCACACACAGCTTTAGTCGGAGATTTGACATCAGATTACATTTTAGAGCTCTATCGGAATAGCCAATAGCCCTGTCTACTCATTGCACAGTCACTGCAGTGCTTACCCAGTTTAACCAGTGGCAGATGGAGCCCTTATGGGTGCCCTTCTGCCATAACAGCTTTATAATATTCCCTATTTCTGCTGTGGAGCAGTAGGATGTGTCTGTGGGCGACTCAGCGGTACCTGGACAAGGGGAATAACGTTCAGCTGGAGGGATTGGAGACATTTTTATTTCTCAGTCTGTAGCAGCAGGTTCCTTTAAGTCTTGGTGAGGCACGGGGCTCCCTGCAAAGGGAACAGCGCCCCAGATTTACTAAATAGGACTTTTTTTCCAGTTTTGGATGTTGTCAAAACCACCACACAGGGTTGCCAGGAGCTGCAAGGATCCACCTCCTGGTGAGTTATTGCTGGATCCGGCCTGCGGTGTCACAGCGCTCACATAAATCAGTGCGGGGACACCTGCTCTTGGTTGCATCACGACAGTAGAAAACAGCATTTTTGCTGTTCTACACGATTATTTGACATGAGCCAGCGCTGACACTTCAAAACGGGAAGAGTTTTTGAGGACAAAAGTCCTCAATAACTTAACTTTGGAATGTCTCTTGCAGTGCTTCACAGGGTAAACTCCCAAATCCCTTCTGGATTATTGTTGCTTCAGAGCTGTCACCTTTTGGGTTGGCATTGTTTTGCAGGATATTTGCAATTGCTGATTCACAGAGCAATAAACCCCCGGGGTTTTGATTTTAATCTCTGAAAACAAAGCAGCATAAGAGAAATGGATTTCACCTTGCAACGATGAGCGCTTGGCAAGTGCGTTGTGACTTTCCAGAGACGTTTCGAGTCAAACTGCATCCGTGGAGACAATTCATCTGTCTTGCCATTGAAACTGCACTGCTGAAATTCCATTGCAAATCAATTAAAAAGTTAGTCTTTTTGCTTTACTCGGGGATTTTACATCAGATTACGTTTTTGGAACTGTATGGAAATAGCATCCAATCCTTTCTGCTTGTGGCACAGTCACCGTAGTGTTGAACCAGTGGTAGGTGGCACAGCAACATCTGCTAAATTGTGGTAATTCACACTTTTCTCTGATTAGGGAAACTACAAAAGCCAGAGGTGAAGAAAGTGGATTTAATTATCCAACTGGTGCAATACTGCTCTTTTTTATGTTCATTATGGTAATGGATCAATCAGTCCTTCAACCTCAACCGGGGACCCAGCAGTGCATAGATATAAAATAATAGAATAAAAAGGAAAATAACTTAACAAGGCAAACAAGGGATAAGAGAAGGATAATGACTCCCTTTTTACCGATGGGGAATGAAGATCCAGCAGGATTAAGGGACTAATCGTTAACTCAGGTGTAACCCTGGTGCTTTATAGATGGAAGCGGGAGTTGAACCAAAGTTTCCATCTCCCTGCTCTGTGTTTCTGTCCCATCCGCCAACTCAAGAAATAATTTTTCCCCCATGTTCTGTGCCATTTTATACAGTTTTGGTGATGTGTTTTGTGGCAGCATTCACGTATATTTGGAAAAAAAAAGCATGCTTATTTCAAAAGGGAGAGAGCGCTATTGTTAAAGCTGCATTTAAGTAGTTATGTGTTCCTATTGCTACTCTGCCTTTTGAGAAGGTGCTTCAGTTCGGCTTCTATTGATAATAAACGCGGTGCGGTAAGCAGAGGTGGCGGCTGCTGGACTGTTTAACACATTTGGGGATTCTGGAGTCAAAGAGAACAGGGGAAATCTATGAACTATCAAAATGTTGCCGGCTTTTTATTTGGAGATCAATGTAGGGTCTCTGAGCACATCACAATGCAAAACGGCGCATAATATCACAGCCCTAAATTGTCCCAAATTATTGCATTTTGAAGCCAAGCGAGCTTTCTTTAAATAATGGCTTTGCCACAGAGGCTGTCTCATTGATTGGATTACATCTGTGTGTCATAGCAAGAAAAACGCATTTGTGTCAGGCTGAATTACAGGTTTACATATATTATTTAAGCATTACTCTTTACCTCTCCCTCTGTCGATCGTCATCTCCTTGCACATTGCTCTATTTTTAATATTTCTCAAAGACAAATGTTACTTTCTTCCCAGGCAGCAGCTTTAAACCAAATGTTATTTTAGCAATTACATTAATAGTAATTAATAATTAAGGTGTTTATGAATGCATGTGTTACCGTTCTCTGGTGAGACCCCCCTGCAGTGCTGGTCCAGCTCTGGGGCCTCAGCACAGGACAGAATACGAGAATCCCAGAATGTCAGGGATTGGAAGGGCCCTGGAAAGCTCATCCAGTGCAATCCCCCCGGAGCAGGAACACCCAGCTGAGGTTCCACAGGAAGGTGTCCAGGCGGGTTTGAATGTCTGCAGAGAAGGAGACTCCACAACCTCCCTGGGCAGCCTGGGCCAGGCTCTGACACCCTCACCATGAAGAAGTTTCTTCTCAAGTTTAAGTGGAACCTCCTGTGTTCCAGTTTGAACCCATTACCCCTTGTCCTATCACTGGTCGTCATCGAGAAGAGCCTGGCTCCATCCTCCTGACACTCACCCTTTGTATATCTGTAAAGATGAATGAGGTCACCCCTCAGTCTCCTCTTCTCCAGCTCCAGAGCCCCAGCCCCCTCAGCCTTTCCTCCCACGGGAGATGCTCCACTCCCTTCAGCATCTTTGTTGCCCTGCACTGGACTCTCTGCAGCAGTTCCCTGTCCTTCTGGAGCTGAGGGACCACAACTGGACACAATATTCCAGACATGGACCTGCTGGAGAGGGGCCAGAGGAGCCACAGGAATGACCCGAGGCTGGAACAGCTCTGCTGGGAGGACAGGCTGAGAGAGTTGGGGTGTTCAGCTGGAGAAGAGAAGCTCTGGGGAGACCTTAGTGTGACATTTCTGTACTTAAAAGGGGTTGAGAAGAAAGATGGGGACAGACTTTTGAACAGGGTCTGTTGCAACAGGACAAGGGGTGATGGTTTTAAACTAAAGGAAGGAGATTCAGGCCAGACATGAGGAAGAAATTGTTGCCCCTGAGGGTGGTGAGAGCCTGGCCCAGGTTGCCCAGAGAGGTGGTGGATGAACCATCCCTGGAGACATCCCAGGCCAGGCTGGACGGGGCTCTGAGCAACCTGAGCTGGTGAAGATGTCCCTGCTCATGGCAGGGGTGGCACTGGATGAGCTTCAAATGCCCCTCTCAACTCAAACCATTCTGTGATTCTATGATTTTACTGCATGAAAGATGTCCAGTGTGGATCCAAGAGTCTGAGCAACCTCATTTGGTGATTTATGGGGAACAAGTTTAGTGCACAGCAGGTTTTCTGTTGCAAGCCCCTGTTCTTCAATGTGCGGTGCCCCTCGCTGTAGGATTACAAAAGAAAAAAGGAAAGAGCAGCACACAAATGCAACTGGAGCTCGAAATAAGGAGTTGGAAGTAACAGAGCGGGAAATCGGTTCTACCAGCCACCCTTCACTGTACCTCACACTGCTCATTGAGATCTTCTCCTGTTCCTCATTTCCATGGTTTCAGGAGGTTCCCCATAGCCCGTTTTGAAGGAGCCTGAAGAACCGCATTTCTTGCTCATCAGCCAAGCGATGCTGAGCGGGAATGAGCTGCAGCAAAAGTCAATACTTATAACTTTTTCATCAAACCTTTAAACGTTACATTAAAAATGTATTGGTTGAGATTCAAGAAGGGGGGCACGGTAGAGAGGGCGAAGCTTCGGTAAATGTTCAGATAGCAGTTTGCAAACTTTACTGCAAGGAGTAGCAATTCATTCCTTTTTGCGCAGAAATCGTGAACCTGGGGTTTATTCCTACAGGGAAGGATGTGTGTGGGTATAAAAGCACAGGAGATTCGCTTTGTCGTTATCTTTTGTCTAACGTCAAGGATTTCTTCCGAATTAATTGTAAGAACCAAGGGATGTGGGAAGACCTGTGATGCTCTTATTGTTTAATTTGCTCTGTAGGTTTTGGGAAAGGGAGGATGTACAGGAGAAGCTGCATTTCTCTGCTGTAGCTGTTATTTAATAGTCAGAAGTGCTTCAGGTAGAGCCTGAGGCAAATAAATCCAATATGGGAGGGGAAGAATTTGGTACCACACAACTGGGCAAACACTCTAATGTGTGAATAGACACATTAACTAGACGTGTTAAGTAACTATTAATATATAGCATTTCTGAGGCTAATTTAGAGCTTGGAAATGTGATGTGGAAACTGCGGTTAGTCAACCTCTGCCTGTGGCGCAGTCCCCTTAGCATTACCATTATCCCCATTACTTGTATTTAACAGTGAGGTCCCAAAATTGGAGCACATGGAGTATCTTTGAAAATTTTAACCATAAAGTCATAGAATCATTGAATTGTTTAGGTTGGAAAAGACCTTTTAAGATAATTGAGTCCAACTGTTAACCGAATACGGCCAATTCCATAGCTAAACCATGGCCCTGAGAACCTCATCTACACATTTTTAAGCACATCCAGGGATGGTGACTCCAGCACTGCCCTGGGCGGCCTGTTCCAATGCCCCACAGCCCTTTGGGGAAGGGATGTTCCCTAAAATCCAGTCTTCTTTTCCTTTAAGACCATTTATAAAGAAGTAAATCCAAATCTAGCTGTGTTGGATGTAGGTGATGTTCTTATGGACATGATTTAGTGCCAGTGTTGGGTTAATGGTTGGACTCGATGATCTTGAGGGTCTCTTCCAACCCATATGATTCTATGATTCTATGTAGGGTTGTGGACCAACACAGTAAAACCAAACCATTGCAGCTCTCAAGGGTTAACAAGAATAATCCTTCACTGTTAGACCAGACTAGGGAGTATCTGTAGCTCTCTTGACCAAAAATCCATCTCACGACTGTATTTTTGTCGGAAAAGGAGGATGGAGGAATAAAAACAGTTTGGTAGCCACATGTGTTTCAGCAAAACGTCTCTTTCCATCCCGTTTTCCTGGCTTTGTTAAAAAACAATTTTATTTTTTAGTGAATTTTGCCTGTCAGGTAAAGCTTCATATTAGCTGCATTTTCCTGGAGAACCAGATACACGTTTTGGTCAACACAGCAATGGAATGCGAGGTCATTGATAAGGACAGATTCACTTCTCACAAGAGGGGCAACGAGAAACAGGTGACCAAGAAACTGACCAACGGAGTATAACATCCCATTCATGTGAATACTTCATATAAAAGTGGGAGATCATGAGGATCTCGTCCCTTTTTTGTCCCTTTTCCCTATGGCCGACATTAGGAGAGGACCTTGCGAGTCGTCCCTGCGAACTGAGGCCCAGTGACAGACTGAATCCAGCTCCGGTTGGCTACAGAGTCCAGTCCAGGACTTTGGGTGCCGGCTCTGCAGTTACTGAGACTTTCAAGATTGGTTTTGTATATTTTGTATTATTTTCTCTATTCTTTATTTAGCATTTGGAAATACTTGGATATTAGCAATTCCAATGAGAAACGCTGAGGAAAATCACTTTTTGAAACTAAAATGCCTGTTGTACATTGAGCATCGTGTGAAAACTCTGGGTGCGCTCCAGGACCGCCACGCTCTTCGCTTTCGTTGTGCCCGTAGTTTGGACGACGTGCAGTTGTGTTTGCTCACCTGACACAAATTACAATCTTTCACGGTGGGTTGTGAAACAACCGTAGGGCTTCATTTTACAACCTATTTGCAGAGGGTGAAATTGTATCGAGCTCGTCTATAAGTGCTGGGGATTTTTTTTGGCAGGCAAAAAGTCTTCAATTGCCTGTCCACTTTCCATGTCCAGTTTCACTAAAAGATATAGAAGAAGTTAATACTTGAGTTAAATTTAATTTTAGTTTGGTTTTCTAAGCAGAAGGAGAAGGTCAATACTTTGTGAAATGGAGCAGAAAAATCTTCTTGGAAGAGTTTTTTTCATTTTAAAAGTTTTATTGTGAAGCTCTATTACTTAGAGTTGAGTTTAGTGAGAGATTGTAGGTGTTGACATCCCCTCCCCTGCATTTAATATCTCTGAATATTCCCAGATAGCCCGTTGTATCTGTTAATTACCCCTCCATCCATTATTGAAATATCTCGGTGCACCTGCTGATTTCTCCCCCTGAAAAAAACAGTTGGGAATGATGGGTTAAAAATATTGTAATATTATATTGTTTGTTGTCTATATCTCATTAACATTTGTTCATCTAGAGAAGTGGAGTAGTTTATTTGACCTGTACCATATCTGAATATTACAGTGGGGGAAAAACCTTGTTATTCTGTAAAGCAGAACACTGATTTTCTTAACTCTGGAGGAGATGTTGATAGGATGTGGAAACTTGATGTCACCACTTATGCTTTGGATGAGAGTATTAAGTGTCGTATGAACGGTAATTATAAACGAGGATCTCGTTAATTGGCGCTCAGAGTCTCGGGAGGTATGTGATGATGGTTGGAACCTTAGAAGACTTGAAGTGATTGGATTAATTGTCCTTTTCTGACCTGGGTTAGCAACTCAACAGTGGCCATCTGGTTGCTTGGGCAAGGACAGATGTTGTTTCTCATGATGATGATGATGATGGTGATCATTATTATTATTATTTTTAAGAATCAGAAAAGCAGTAAAATAAGCCCAGGAAAGTATTACATTTGATATGGTGGCATTTAATGGGTGGCCATGATGGGCGTTCTTCACTGTTGTTTCCACACCCAAACCGTTCTTTGTCATTAATGACCCATTTGACAAGTCTTATTCCTTAAAATGAACAGATTCAGTTACAATCATTCTTTAATTATTAAAAATCACATTGGTTTTCTTTCCTGCAGTGACACAACAGCATTTTGGAGTGGTTTTCCCCTATGGCATAAAGATATTAAATCAATGTGGAAGTGAGTTTTTGTTTTCAAGAAGTGACGGTAGTGCCAGTTCATGTTTCCAATGGAGGAACCTGTACATGCGCGTGTATATTTTGGGCATTTTAGGATCGTTACCTTAAATTAAAGGCTGTCAGGCCCTCTCATAGCCCCCCATCTTGCTGTATTGAGGGGCTTTTCTCCTTCCACCAAGGTGCTTTTTGTTCATTCACTAAATACAGCCCTAAGAGACTAAAATGAAATGTAGTTCCACCTGATCTTGGGAATTGCCAAAGTTAACAACTTTCAAAACCTAAAAATAAGTAAGGGCTGTTTTGCAAACCCCATCATGGATGTTCTGTCAGAGCTCGCGTTTTGTTGAATTTCTCCGAAT